>NW_006256901.1:5851449-5894707 GCF_000478725.1 Eutrema salsugineum | reverse complement strand
TCTCATTTGGTGTCATATGGTTTGTACATTCACTGTCTAGCAGCCACTGGCTTTCTTTTTTTTTTTTTTTGTCTTCTGGTCTTGCTGTGAACATGTGTTCTTCCTTGTCATTCTTTCTTCTTCTTTCTTCGGTATCTCCTCTTGACACCATCTCTTTCATTCTGATTTCTTTAACCATGGCTTTGCTTTCTGTTACCTCAGCCTTGTTCTTGTTCGAGCCAGATACGAGGATCGTCAATATGCGCTCTGATACCATGTTGTATTTCAAACAAAGGACTGTTTTTGTTCTGTTTTGAATTTTGTGTTTTATAGCTTGAAGTTGTTTTTCATTTCATTTTCTCATACTTCGATATAAAGGACACACTTGCAATATATAAAACACACACACAACAACTTTCTGAACATTCCTTACCCCTAATGATAATGACTTGCTCATCTTAGACTCTAAACAAAAGTAACTATTTTAAAACACTGTTTCAACAACTCTCTTGCACAGATAACTAATCTCTACTTAGTTAGATTCTTTTTAGTTTGGTTTGAGTCCAAAATGACACTTTTACTCAACAATTTGAAGGCTTGAAGCTGAAAATGCAGGTTTAGTTATGAGAGGAACCAATCGTTTTGATTTGTTGGAATCGTTGGAAGCTTCAGAATCAGAAGTAGTTTTTCTTAATGATATGGACTTCTCCATATCCACTCAAAGAATCCATTAAGTTCATTTCAGGATGGATCTATTCACATTGAAAAGGTAGAACACGCCCCTAGCTAATTTTGCCAATAACTTAACAAAATAGAAAACATTTATAAAAATATCCTAACTAAATTTTGATAAGCTTTTAATACTTCAACTATTTTTGTGCCTATAAAAATAAAAATACTATAACTAATATAATTTTTTTATTATAATATCTCAATTTTTAAGAATCTTCCATTTAACAACTCCAAGTTAACGGATACATCCTCATTTTTTTGTTTTTGTTATAATTGCAATTATGGTTAAATTAAAAAATAAGACAACCGTCACTCAAAATCAGTGACCCCAATTACCATTTGTTCATCTTTGTTTCTCCATTCATTAATTATAGAAATTTCCTTGAGAAAAAGTCATTAAACATTTATTTCACGTTTCTCTATAAGTTTTGTTAAATTTGATTGAATCGTATTTTGAAAATCTCTTTTAATAAGAATAATAATGATTTCCGTAAACAATTTAACAAAATATTTACTTAAATGTATGAAAAATACTGGTCACTGCTATCCTCTACTTGTATTTCATTTGAACTAGTATTATCTCCCGTGCTACGCACAAGGCAATTTTTTTATATATTTAAACTACTTAAACATTGCTTTAGTCTACATAAGCGTTCAATTAGAATAAAAGAAAACAAAGATCAAAGCTTATGAACCCATATATTTACCCTCTGCAATTTGTCTTCAAGTTTGTACCTCATTTGAGGTCTCTATCACAGTATCTCACGCTGGTTAGAAACAGAGTTGGCAAAACGTGGTGTACTTGCTGGACGCAAGCACGTGCTTTTTCAAGCAACCCAAGCCATTTCCTCTCAGCAGCTACATGCTTCTGATTGATTGAAGCATGAACTCGTTCCTTGTACTTGCTCTCTCTTGCCATCCTCCTCGTCATCGATTGAGATGATCTCTCTTTCACCGATGCCTTTTTCTGATTTGAAGCTTTGAAAATCCTCATTCCATTGGCTTCGGCCTTTTTGACATGAGACTCCACTTGAGTTCCAAGCTTCACGCGTTCCTTCTCTGAGGAAACCTTTCCCTAGATGCATTTGTGCCTTTGAAAGAATCTCCAACCTGCTATTCGAGAAAAGAATCAGACACAGAGAGAGGGATCACTAAAAGACTTTGCTTTGATTTACCTTTTCAGTTCAGCGGCATAGAACCTTGCCTCGGTTTGTTGGCCAAGCTCTTCATCGGAAGATCATGATGGGGTTCTGGTTTCGCATGAGCCTTTCTCTAAGCTATATGCATTGCTGCAGTATTACATATTTTCAAGGAAAAGGAGAAAAACTTTAGCAAGTAACTATGGTTAATTAGAGGATCAAAGACTTGGTCATTTCAGGGCAAAGAGCTAAATCGGGTAAGGAAAGTGAAAACCTGTGTTCAAAGATGCTCATGGAAAAGCTTGCTTTCAATATTTTGAATACAAGGTGTTGTCTTCTTCTTACTACAGTCAGACAGAAGCCTTGCACGAATCCTCCGAGGATCTCTCGTCGCCGATAGAGGAATCTCCGTCGGAGACTTTTCTCCATCGTTTCGATCAAATCAGTGAATGATCTCTGTCAGAAATCTTATAAATTCAACAAATAAACATAAAAGGTGATTTTTATAGATGAAAATCGAAGACGAAGAAGATAGAGAGAGAGAGAGACCCGAAACAGTTTTAGAAAGCATATGATATTATGATGGACAATGAAAGTTGGTCGTGAGTAGTTGATATAGGAAGTTGGAACCGTCTCAAGGATCGTGAAGTAGAGGCTTTCAATTGGAAAATTTTGGAAATTTTAAATTTTAAATTTTAGTTTTGTTTAAAAATTTGTAGATTTATTTTTTGTTTTATTTTTTTTACGTTAGATTTTTTTTATATTTTATTTGTCACTTGTTACCATATCATTGGTGCACCGACTTGTGCTTTAATAATATAAGGATAATTAAAAAAAACTTTATTAGAAAAAAAAAACACTCACCACCAACGGTAAGATCGTAACGTTTTACTTCAGAACCGAACCAACGGTTGAGATCTTTCTTTGATATTTCTAGGGTTCGGTTTTGTTTCCAGAAACAAAAATAAAATAAAATAAAATAAACAAAATGTTATATTTCTATAATTATAAAAGCAAATTTCGGAATCATGATGTCTCTCTTTCCTCTTCGCAGTTGTCTTCAATTTCCCCCAAATCTCTCACCAAATTATCTTCGATATCGCACGCGCCGCCGCAGGCTTCGCCGCCGGCAACTGCTTTTACCCTCTCCTCCTCCCCTCTCCTCCTCTTATCCTTCATTTAAAAAAAACCATAAAAAAGATCTGCTTCGTTTTATCTTCTCCGCTTCAATTTTTTCCTCTGTTGCTATCTTCTTTCGTTTCTAGGGTTTATATTCGATTTCTGCGAAATAAACGAGAGGGGAGAGAAGAGTAAAGAAAAACCCCAAAAAAGAAGAAAAAAATCCCAAAAATCAAAAAAAGAAAATGGCTCAGGTTCAGCCTCAAGGTCAAACTCCGAACGGCTCTGTTCCACCGGTTGCGGCGGCTGGTACCGGAGCAGCGGGTGCTCAATTCGGTACGACGTCGCTTTACGTCGGAGATCTGGATGCGAATGTTACGGACTCGCAGCTTTTCGATGCGTTTAGCCAGATGGGTCAAGTCGTCTCGGTTCGAGTCTGTAGGGATTTGGCTACTCGGAGATCTCTCGGCTATGGATACGTCAACTTCAGCAGTCCACAAGATGGTTAGAGTTCTTGACTAGGGTTTTTGATTTGATGCTTAATCGATTCCATTTTCTTTGTAATGAAGAACTTCTTATCTTGTTTCAAGAAGTAAAAAGCTATTCTTGATTTGCTCAATTGTGTGATTTATTGAGTTCTGTACGAGTTTGAATAGAAAAAGAATCTTTTTTTTTGTCTAGGGTTAAAGATTAGGACAAAAAGTGGGGATATTGGTTAATAGTGCACTATGTTTATTACCAAGACTGGGTTCAAGAAATAAATTTAGAATTAGTTTTCTTGTTTCCGAAAATGGTTTTTTTTTTGTTAGTGTGGCCTTAATAATGTTTGGTTATGCTGTGTGTGGATGATTCCTAGACTTTGGTCGGTCCTCATTCTGCTAATAGACTTATATAACATGTGAATGTGACCTGTGATGGGACTTTTATGTTGTGTTTCTGTGGCAGCTGCAAGAGCGATCCAGGAACTAAACTACATACCTCTTAATGGAAAACCTGTCAGGGTTATGTACTCTCATCGCGATCCTAGTGTTCGCCGAAGTGGTGCAGGAAACATATTTATCAAGGTATTCTTTTGCTTCTTACAGTGATCGACTATTCTGCTCTTCTTACAAATGAATATAGATGTTGTAGCTTTGAGACTCGTCTTTATATCTTGTTTTGCCCGTTGGAACAATGATAATTTGACTTTGCGTCTTTCATTATTTACTATGCTAAACGTGGGTTATTTATGGCAGAATCTGGACAAGGCCATAGACCACAAAGCGTTGCATGATACGTTTTCTGCGTTCGGGAACATTATCTCGTGCAAGGTAGCTGTGGATTCTTCAGGTCAATCAAAAGGCTATGGGTTTGTCCAATACGAAACTGATGAATCTGCCCAGAAAGCTATGGCTCAACTGAACGGCATGTTGCTGAATGACAAGCAAGTGTATGTTGGACCCTTCCTCAGGAGGCAAGAAAGAGATTCTACTGCTAACATTGCGAAATTCACCAACGTGTATGTGAAGAATCTTGCTGAAACAACTACTGATGATGAGTTGAAGAACACTTTTGGTGAGTTTGGAAAGATTACAAGTGCTGTGGTGATGAAAGATGGAGATGGGAAGTCAAAGGGCTTTGGGTTTGTTAACTTTGACAATGCCGATGATGCCGCCAAAGCTGTTGAAGCTCTTAATGGAAAAACATTTGATGATAAGGAATGGTATGTTGGTAGAGCTCAGAAGAAGTCTGAAAGGGAAATGGAACTTAAGGTTCGGTATGAGCAGAGTTTGAAGGAAGCAGCAGACAAGTTTCAAAGCTCTAACTTGTATGTTAAGAACTTAGATGACAGCGTTTCTGACGAGAAACTCAAGGAGCTCTTTGCACCTTACGGCACTGTTACATCTTGCAAGGTCCAATATTCCTTCTCTTCTAATCTGGATTGTACGAAATTCTCTTGATTGCATATATAAATTCCCTTTCGTAAAACATAACAGGTGATGCGGGATCCTAATGGCATAAGCAGGGGCTCGGGTTTTGTAGCATTCTCAACTCCAGAAGAAGCAACCAAAGCTGTAAGCAGTTGTAATATCTTTCTGAGTTCGTACATGATGAGCAAAGATAACTCTTCAGCTTTTACTAACTGTGGGGATTTGTACAGATGTCAGAGATGAGTGGTAAAATGATTGATAACAAACCTCTCTATGTTGCTGTTGCTCAGAGAAAGGAGGACAGAAGGGTCAGACTGCAGGTTTGTTTTCTTAAACTTGCCTCGTATAGTAAGACACTGAGGTTTCTGGCATTTTTGTTTGTTTATCTCCCAATTTTATGCAATTAGATCCGAAAATATTGAAAGTGCAATTAACATGTCTGTTTAGAATTTCCATCACTAATAAAGTGCTGCATCTTGATAATCTATTTGACTATGTCTGAGTCCTTTGATTCATTATTCTCGGTTTAAAAAGAGATTGGTGTATCATATGTATAGATCATGCCTCGTATGGTCATATGTAGCAGACCTCTTTGAATAACCTTGTCCCTGACTTGTAAGGGTGGCAAAATATATATAAATTTACAATACAATTTTTCCAGTTAAAACTTTTATAATAGTGTATAAAGTAGCAAAGAAGAGTCCATGCATGCGCTCTTAACTGTTATGCATTCTATAACCTAAGATTAAGATCATCCCTTTTGGAACTTCATATATTCCTGTGAACTCTATGGTCGTCAAAGTGTCATGTAATGAGGGATATCTACTCCATGATGTCAACAGGCTCAGTTTTCTCAAATGAGACCAGTTGCTATGCCACCATCTGTTGGTCCTCGTATGCAAATGTATCCCCCTGGTGGTCCCGGTATCGGACAACAAATGTTTTATGGTCAGGCACCTCCTAATATGATTCCTCCACAGGTATTTCTTTTTCTTAGCGCTTAAGACTACTTTTATTACTGAGAAACAATTTTTGTGTACATGTGATTCTATAGTGCATTTTGCATCTTCTAGCTCACATAGAATAACAATTACTAGCTTCCAGCCGATTTAAACACTTTATCATGATTTAAAGGTATAGCAATGTATAGTCGATTTATTTGTCTCATTCTTGTTTTATAAATCTTTTCCTTGTTCTTATTAAAAATGTTGGATGATTTGTAATGTGTGATTGTACATGGCAGCCCGGGTTTGGCTTCCAGCAGCAGATGGTTCCTGGAATGAGACCTGGTGGTGCACCGATGCACAACTTCTTCATGCCAATGGTTCAGCAGGGCCAGCAACGTCCTGGAGGGAGACGTCCTGGAGGGATCCAGCAATCCCAGCAGCAACAGCAGCAAGTTCCCATGATGCAGCAGCAGCACCAGGTTCTTTTCCTTCTCAAACGCAGTAAAAAGCTGTTTGTATTGCGGACTTGCGGTTATACCTTGGTAGGAAGTTTTACGATAATCTTTCTTTGTGGGTAATTTAGATGCACCCGAGGGGTCGAATGTTCCGCTATCCGCAAGGACGTGGAAGCGGTGGTCCTCCTGATGCACCTGGAATGCTTCCATATGAGATGCCTAGTAACATGCCATTGCGTGACTCTGTACTTTCTCAGCATGTTCCTATTGGAGCTTTGGCTACATCCCTTGCTAATGCTTCTCCAGAACACCAGAGGACGGTGAGGCACAGCTTTTCTTCACTTTTTTACTATCATTTGCGGTTTGGTTCTTAAAAGTCTGAGATTGTGTGACGTCCTGATTTGTAGATGTTGGGTGAGAATCTGTATCCGCTGGTGGAGCAGCTTGAGGCAGAGTCTGCAGCCAAAGTGACTGGGATGCTTTTGGAGATGGATCAGACCGAAGTGCTCCATCTTTTAGAGTCACCTGATGCTCTCAAGGCGAAAGTAGCCGAGGCTATGGAGGTTCTCAGAAGTGTCGCTGCGGGTGGTGCAGCCGAGCAGCTTGCCTCGTTGAACCTCAACGAAAACCTTGTCTCTTAAGTGTTGTTCTTCTTCTTGTCTTTCTGTTCGATTGAGAAATACAGTTTTCGAAAGTGTGGCTTTGTCTCTTCCATACACCAATTGGAGACCCTTTTTTTTTCTGTAGGATTCTCTGACATGTTTTTGTTTCTCCCTTCACTCATCATACTTTTTTACTTAATGTGTTTTGCTTGAAAACTTGATTTGACATTTTATTTTGGTTTGTTATTCCGCATTTCAAGGCAATTGTGTTCGAAGAAGTAAATTAAGACAAATTAACTTAGGTGCTCATAAGTCAAATTCTAAAAGGTATCAGTAAAACATGGCTCATGTGGATCAAATCTAAGTCTTAACAAAGTACTGTTCCTTGGATGCTGGTAATCATGAAGGAACAAATCACTAATCATGTTTGTGACTTTGGTTTACGGTAATTGTAGTCCCAACGTTGCAGAGAGAGAGAGAGAAAAGAACACATGATGACAAAAATCACTAAACTAATATGATACTTCCTAGAATATCAATCAATCTTATTATAGAACCCATCTAATTATCTAGTAAGTATCATATTAGTTTAGTATTTTTACCATCATGTGTTCCGCAGCACAAGTCTCTCTCTCTCTCTCTCCAACATTAGGGCTGCAATTACAGTTAACTCAAAGTCATAACCTTGATTAGTGATTTTTTCTTTCATGATTACCGCCTAAATAGATTTCAAGGTGATAATCGGAGGTAAGAAGCATTGAATGACTAAAAAAAGTCTTAGCTTTCATGAGAACTACTTAGCCACCATTGTTGTGACAATTTTCGCCAGTAAAAAGAAAAAAGTTACAAATTATTCTTACCGTGACAATGTATTTTACTATTTTATTTTTATTAAATTATTAACAGTTCAATCTCTAAGAAGAAAGGTAGCTAGGTCGCTAGGCCACCATGCCACTGAGACAAGTGACGTCCTGCAAAATCTAACACTTAAATATTGGCAGACTCATTCATCAATATTTAGCACCAAACTTTTTTCTTTATTATTATTTTTGAAAATTAATTAAAAATCATATCTTTGGAAATTTAATTGCAGTAACTATTAAAAAATATGAAAACTTTAGAATTCTTTTTGAGTAAACAAATGTCACATGAAATCTGTACGTCTCTTAATCCTCTCCTTCCTCATCCATTGCTTATATGTGTTGAAATTTTTCCAAATAAACAAATTTTCTTTTGTATGTTCTTTCCCTTTTTCATTTTCTCCGTCTCCAATAATTTTTTGCATTTCTCGGGAAAACAAAATCGAGAGACTGAAACCTTAGGAATCGTGCAGAGGAGAAGATACCCACCACCACTATACCCAGAAAAATTGAAAACAACCCAAAGTTTCAATCAACAAGAAACTTTTTTTTTTTTAATTTAATCTCAAATTGAAAACTTTCAAGACCCACCTGATTCTCTAGGTATTTTGCGGGTACCATTTCTCTCAATTTCTCAGGAAAATTTCCAGTCTTTAATTGGTGTCAATGTTCAGATCGTCGTAATTTTGATGTATTGGTCGGATCGGGATTGACCCAGTTTAGGTTTGAAGGATTCTAATTTGGCATCGGATTATTTGGATTCGATTTCCATTTGTAAGTAACTCGATTTGGTTCGGTATTGAAAAATCAGAAATGTGCTGCTCAAGATTCTTGAAATTGGACTTGTATGAGTCTGGAGATGTAATTTTATCCTTCTGTGTTAAATGAACATATTTAAGTAATCTGTAATCTAATTTCAATGTCGAAGAATTCATTAATGAAGTTTACAGGTTAAGTAGAAGTAAGCTTATATGTTTAGTTACTAACCTCACACTGGAGTCAGAATGAAGTTCTTAATAATGCTTTTGATATATGATAGATATTTGACATTATGAATTCTTTGTGAAGGTGTCTGATCTTTGACATAATGCAGAAGCTATAGTCGGAGCCTAAGCAAAGCCCTGAAGCTAGATAACAGGGTGGCCTGTAATGATTGTAATGGTAAAATGTTTTCAGTTGTGTTACTGTTTTTTTTTGAAGTTCACATCGATGAATTTTCTTGTCTGTTTCTGTTTATGTGACTCTAGGTCTCTTCAAAGTCCGGTTAACTTTCAATCTCTTTCCTGGAAAGTCATTGTGTTCTATAGTCAAAAGGTATGAATCCTATACAAGGGCCACAGAATACCGGTGGTTCATCTACTGCAGTGAATCAGGGAGATGGTGAATCGTTTTATAACGCAGAGACGTCTATGAATAACATGCTGAATCCAGTAGACAATGAGTTTCCGAACAATAGTACACGACCAACTTACACAAGCTCGAGTTCTCATGCTGCTCAAAGTCATAACTGGTGGCGGTTTGGTGAGTCCAGCTCCGTATCGGGGCCATCTGATCAGGTCAATTCCGTTGGAATGAAGACAAATCACCAGGTGCCTCAAGATGGTGGTCGTCAATTTGTTGGTTATGGATCTGAGGGAAGGCATTTAGGTTTGAATGGTATGATGGTACATGGAGGGGTTCATGCTGGCAGTCACATTAGAAATGGACCTTCCTTCTTGCGCGGTTCAAGCTCTAATGCTATGCCACAGCATGTAAACATGAGCATGGACATGGACAGTGATGGTTATGGTGCACACACTTCCGGTGTTGTTATTCGTCAGGATAACTGTGGGAGTTCACTAGGAAGTTCGGTTCAGGCCGCTGGAGAGAGCAGCAGTGGTCCAGCTGCTTCGTTTGGTGGTTGGGGTTCGTCTTGCAAAAGAAAGGCTCTTGAAGGAGCTCCGAGTCATTCTTTTTCTGGTGAAACTCCTGACTGCTTTGTTCAGAATGAGAATGGTGCTTCGCATGCAGGTCTTTCTCCATATGGTGCTTCAAGTAGCTTAAGTTTGGCTACACCCTCACAAAGTTCTCCAAATGTTACGAATCATTTTGGCCGGACAGAACAAGTGTTTGGATCTGGTAGTGGACGAGCGGTTGCAACTAATGCTTTTCATTCTGCAAGAAACTCTGACACCTTATCAAGACCTGGCAGACGATTAAATCCCAGGCAGCCTCAGGAGTCTGTAGCATTCAGCATATCACATGGTGGAAGTTCTGTGCGTCCCACTGGTTCTTTGCAACAGAATCTACCACTGAACTCTCCTTTTGTAGATCCTCTCGATGTGAGACCAACATCAATTACTAGTGGCTCAAGCACTGGTGAGAATCAGACCAATATAGTCCACCTCCCTGCTTTGACCAGGAATATACACCAATTTTCTTGGGATGCTTCTTTCAGTTCGAGGGCCAGCAGTTCTTCGGGTATTGGTGTGCCTGCAGAGCGATTTGGACCACAGTGGGAAACACCGAGAAGCCATCCAGAGCAGCCCATGTTTGCACCTGCAACTGACATGAGAAATCCAGTGCATGATCAATCTATTTGGAGTTTCACTCGTGGAAACCCGGGCTCATCTATAGATTCTCCCTTTATTTCTCGAGCAGGGCCGAGTTCAGCTCATGCGCAGCAGCCCAATCCTGCATGGATTCCTCCTCAGAGTGCCCCGCTACATAATCCATCGAGAACATCGGAAATTTCTCCTTGGTCTTTATTTCCTAGTATTGAATCTCAATCTGCTAGTCATGGTGCATCTCTTCCCTTACTGCCCACAGGTCCATCTGGTTCCTCAAATGAGGTGGCAATGCCATCTAGTTCTAATAGCCGAAGCCATCGCTCACGGCAAAGAAGATCAGGGCTGTTATCAGAGAGACAGAATGATCTTCTACACTTGCGTCACTTAGGAAGAAGCTTGGCTGCTGACAGTGATGGAAGGAATCACCTCATCTCTGAGGTCTGTGTTCTCTAAAACTATTGGCTCTTTTATGATAAATTGGTTGATGCTATGGTTTGTTCAATAGTAGAATCCTTCCCACAAAAGCATCTCATATTATAAATGTTAAGAGTGTGCAACTATGGCCTATGGGTTGGTGTGATAGTTTTTAGTTTGTTACATGCGTCTCATTGAAACTGGGGTTTTTAGATTAGTATGTCTTCTTTTTGTTTTGAGGTTATCTCTGTTGGGTATGATATTATCTGGTTTTGTACTTTTGTGATCTAACTTCATATAGATAGCGTTATAAAAAGTTAATTCATGCATGGTCTGTTTGAGGTAATTATCTTCTTTTGAAGTAAGGCTATGTAGGACAGATTATTGATCATATTTTTGTTAAAACCTTTGCCTTGGATTCAAGTCACAAGGCTATGAGATATATCACTTTTTGGTTAGTACAATTCTAAAGGTATAACGTTAACTGTATGAGTGCGGTTTGATTCACTCTGATATGAGTTCCATAAGGAAACCATAATTGATATGTTACGTATTGGGAATATTTGTCTTCTACATCTGGTTTATAAACCTCCTTAGCAACTGGAACTGGTAATTAGTTTTGATGCACTTTCGATAAGAATGTTAATAGTTAGTTGCACTTGTTCCTCTTTCTGTTCGCAGATACGTCAGGTGTTGAGCGCCATGAGAAGAGGGGAAAATTTACGGATTGAGGTATGAATTTAACACAAGTGATTTTCAACGATCGTGCCTGTTATTTTCAGTTATTGATACAACAGTTTCCGTTTCTTGGAAATGCAAATTATGTGTGTCCTGATATACTTTTGCGAAGAAGCCATCTCTTTTCATGCCATTAATAAAATTTTTCGCTTTAAACCATAGTATCCTGCGCTTAAGTGTCTGGCATTTCTGTAGCTGCATTGTTGATAGTAATAAGTATTATAGGTCTCAAGTTATGAAAAAAATTAGGCCTTTTGTGAGTTCCTAAGCACTTTTTTTTTCTTTTTGAATCATGACATATGTAGCTGATCTTTCTTTTTTCATTTCAATTTGATAGGATTACATGGTGTTCGATCCACTTATCTACCAGAGTATGACTGAAATGCACGATAGGCATCGGGAAATGCGATTAGATGTTGACAACATGTCTTACGAGGTGAGTATTAAATTCCTTTTTACTGTTTTTTCACGATTTTCCCATTTGCCAATATAGGTGTGGGAATGAATGTAGGAGCTATTGGCACTTGGGGAACGCATAGGAGATGTGAGCACTGGGCTCAGAGAAGACGTCATTTTGAAAACTATGAAACAGCACAAACATACATCTTCTTCTGCTGAGTTGCATCAGGACATAGAGCCTTGCTGTATTTGTCAGGTATTTGATTATGACCTTAAAAGTATTTTGAATCCTGTAACCTTCTTAACTGTTATTCTACATGCATCTATATACTCACTTGGCCAAAATGCCATTTCTTAACCGAACTAGCAGAATCATTAGTAGAACCGATGTCATAAGGAAGAGTTGTGTTTTCTTTAATCTGCCATGAAAACGTCAATTTGAGATTAAGCATTGGTTGATTGAATATCTTCTGCGTCTCTTCTTAAAGCTCAAATTCAGGAACTGATGTGAGAAAATCTTGTTGCTGATGTTTTTGACAGGAAGAGTATGTGGAAGGTGATGATCTTGGGACATTGGAATGTGGCCATGAATTCCATAAAGACTGTATCAAGCAGTGGGTCATGCTCAAGAATCTCTGCCCCATTTGCAAGACTGTGGCATTAACAACGTGACGCCTTCTCCTTCGTCTCCACCTCCACCGTCGCCTCCTGGTTTCCATTCATCGTCATTGCAGACGCCAAAAGAAAATAAAAAAATAGAGATCTTAACGTTCTGTTTCTATCCTTATCTCTTATTAAAAAAAAAAAAATTAATTGTTATGCTCACTCGTTGTGTCACACTGTTCAAAGAACATTATGACAGACAAATTCATAAAAAAAAAAGATCCATGTAGAAGAGAATAATTCCCTTTTTTCACTAGAATCCTTTGTAATTGTTGAAACTGATGGTTGACTTCTTAGGGATTACAATGCCTTTCACTTCTTACAAACACTATTTGTTTCCAATTTCTCAAAACTCATAATGAAAGAGTAATGAAATGCTTAAACTCTAGAATCAAAGCTTATGTATAAACTGTGTGTCCTAAGGAAAGAGAGTAAAGAGCATATACAATAAAATTGGGACATGCTCAGGCGAAGAGCTTATACACTGCTTGTTCACAATAAGAAAGAACACAAAGAAGAAGAAAACGTCTAACAATGACTATGAGTTTAGTTCCTCTTAAATCGTGACGATGACTTTGGTCTCTGTAGCAGAATCTTCATATATAGCAACAACATCACTGAACTTTGCAAAGAGCTTCTCCAACTGATCTACACCCATCTTTGTGTAATCCAAAGGCTTCTTGTACCTTTGCGTGTACACCGCCTCGAAACAATCCATCCTTACCTGACAACCATAGCTCACAAGAATGTCTTGCAGCTCGAGCTTGAACTCTTCCAGGTTCCTCTCGCTCTGTACCGAGCCTGCGTCCGATAACTCATCAGACGAGACTCCTCCGTTGTTAGTATCTTTTCCTTTACTCTCTCTTCTCAGTAAAACCACAGGCGGAGACGGAGAGGGAGAGGGAGAGGCAGAGACGACGTTCGGTTTTGAGCTCCGAAGATAAACAAACCTCTTGTTTCCTTTACCATCCACTGCAATCACATCACTCATCTTCTTGAAAAGATCCACAAGCTTAGCCGCACCATAGTCAGCTACAAAAAGCGGTTTACTGAAATTCCTTTGGTACTCACAAGGAACACGCATGAGTGGCATACACCCGCCGGAAAGTTCCAAAAGCTTCACTAGCTGACCCTTCAAACCGTTCAAATCTCCCGGAGCCACCCACATGGTGGACTCAAGGTGACCAGGAGGAGGATAACACGACATTGTGCTGCTACTATACTCGTTTTGAAACTGTGAAACCATCAAAGAAGACGACTCTCTAGAGTTACTATAACAACTCTGCGATACACCTCTATAGAGAATCGTCTCGTCTTCATTCATCACATCAACATTACCATTATCGTTACTCATACCACATCCCATTAGATACGTCCCTACGCGAGGAGGAGGAACAAAGCCTTCACCATGAACAATGCTATGCCAGTCCCAAACAAACTTCCCTGCACTAATCAAAGCTGGATTCACATACACACCAGAAGGTATAATCACAACCACCGTGTACCCGCGTTGGCCTAAAACGTGTAACGCCGGAGCGAAATCGACATCTCCGGTGATGATAACGATGGTGGAAGGCGGCGGGTTATCGAGCACAAACAAGAACATATCAAGTAAAATAGCTTTATCAGCTGCATCTTTCCTACCGTTTGGTACATCGACGAGCTTCACGCCGGTTCTTTGACAACCTTCTCTGACGCGGCGAGGAAAGGCGTTGAAATCGCCGAAAGCAGAGAAGACAACCACCACGGAACCGTTTATCACGGGATGCAATTGTATAGCCATTCTTATGTTACCAGCTACTTCTTCAGGACGAACATCGCTAGGTACGGGACAGTTCTCAATGTCCCAGAGAATCGCCATTGGAGCAGAGCGTCTCTGTGTTGTTGCGGTCATGTTGAAATCAGCTGCAACGTTTATCCTTTGCTCGGAGCCGATTGAGACTATGGCTGTTTCTGATGGATTATAGCTTGACATAGCTTTTATTGTATCATCAATGGCTTCTATAAACGAAAACAAAACTCGCTCTCGATTAGGTTTTCTTCTTCGCTTTCCGAGTAATGATTTGCGATGAAGCTTAAACTTATCGAAAAACACAATACCTGATTCAGGAGAGAGTGAGAGAGAGACGGATATTGAGGATCAAACAAGAAACAGTAACACACGCGTAAAACGTAACGGAGATGAGAGGTTTTCACGATTCTCCTTTCAGGATTCTGCTGCAGATTTAAAGGGGAAGATGATTCTTCTCAATCTTCTCCGGCGGAAAAAAAAAAAACAAATTTGTTTTGGGAGCTTTCACCGACTCCTCGTAATGTTTATCTTTGGTGGGCTTATGTAAGACTTTATTAGAATCATAAAAGCCCAAAATCCGCTATATTGTTTTTCTTTGAAAACATTCTCTCCTTTTTTATTTTTCCTTCGAAAACATTACTTTTTTTGAAAACCTAAAGTGAAATCCATTGCATATTAATCAATATTTGTACACTAAAATAAGAAGTATATATAGAATTTGAGTTCTAGAAAATATGATTTTCAGGTATAAATTTTACTAGAAACTTTTAACATAATGCAAATGTGATCTGGCATGTCATAGTGATTGTTAATCAAAAGTTCATGATCAATGCAAAAAATAAACAGTTTGAGTTGTAAACATATGATTTTTGTAGATTAATAAAGTCCAAATTTATAAAATATTTTATAGCATGATGCAAATGAATGTTCGTTGTCATGTGAACAATTCTTGGATTCACCCCTACGAAAATTTTTTTTTATCATTTCTTCTTATTTTAACGAATAGAAAATGTATCATGTAATATTTAAACATAATTTAAAAAATTAAAAATTAAACAAATAAAACAAATTAAAATAAAAAATCAACCATAAACTCTAATTCCTAAATCCTAAACTCTAATCTATCTTAAACTATAATCTGTAAACCTTAAAAAAAAAAAAAAACAAAACTAAACTAAACCATAATCCATAAATTATATTCTCTAAATTTTAAGAAATTTAAAATAAAAATCTAAACCCTAAACCCTAATCTATAAACTTTAAACCATAATACGTAAGCTCTATAAAACTATATAAATATTTATATATATTTTTTTTATTTTTATTTGTATTAAAACCAAATATAGTCTCCAAACAATCCGATGTTACATATAGACCAAGTTATAGTCTCCAAACAAATCTTGCATAAAGTGGCATTATATCTGAAATGCGGATGGGGAAGTTACCATAATTTTGGTGGTTCTTTTTCTTTTTTTTTTAACTTCATTTCCATTAAAACGGCAAAGCCACATACACAAAGGGCTCCAAGCCTTACAAAAAGGAATAATGCAACAATAAACTTACCCACTCACACAGGAGAATAATTTACACATGGAAGAGAGAATACCAGGTAGTCAAGAAGGAGACCGTCGTTGGGAGGTTCCATTGAGCCCTCGATAACGGGTCGAGACGGCAACAGAGAGTATGGGAGATTTCAGAAATAAGAATAGAGGCAGGACGAGAAGAAGCCGAGTGAAGTCTAAGGTTCCGCTCCTTCCAAATCTCATATATAGTCGCCTGGAACACAAGTTTCATGATGAGAGCAACATTACGATCGCTAGTAAGGTCCTTAATCCATCTGATGGCGTTCTCAAAGAGAGAAAAAGGCGTCAGATGGGCCCGAGAAATAAAAAAGGACCAGACTTCGGCGCTGTAACTGCAGTCGAAGAACATATATTGCCTAGATTCATTATCATTGCTGCAGAGGAGACAGGATGACGATGAGTGAATACCCCAACTAATGAGGCGGTCTCTAGTCAGAAGTCGATCTCGAGCAGATACCCAGGTGATGAAAGCATGCTTTGGAATCCGGCCCTTAAACCAAACCGGATTTGTGCCAATCCACAGCCGGAGAAGGAGGACGAAGAGAAAGCCATGTAAGTTTCGAAGAGAAGGATGTGAAGGGAGCAGAACTGCCAGTTTTCCAAAGATAGAGGTCATCAGCTTCGGAGTCAACAATGGGAGCAGCACGCGGAAGGCACTGGTGAAGCAGTGAAATGATGGGATTACGGCTGCGTGACGAGAAGACACGCCAGTCACGATTAAGCAAAGCATCAGACACAGAGGCGTGAAGGGGAATGCCCGAAGCTCTGGGGCCATAGCTGCCTGTGAGATCGATTAGAGGACCGAAGGAGGTCCAGTTATCCTGCCAGAAGCTAGCGATGATACCAGAGCCCACCTTCCAAACCAAAAACGAGCGAAACGAGCGAAACGAGCGAGCAATGCACCAAAATTTGCAGAGAGCTCTCCATATCCAACTTCCAGACTGCGAAGGATCCAAGCACCAGAAGTTCTGATTCTTGATCAGATTAAGGTGAACCCAAGAAACCTAGAGAGAACCACTTTTTGTAAAAAAACATCCAGATAAGCTTAAGACCCAAAACACAGTTCCACGTAAGAAGCCTCCTAAGTCCGAGCCCGCCACTCTCTTTAAGGGTACAAACCGAGTCCCAACTTACTCTAGCACCTCTGGCCGAACCAATAACACCCTTCCAGAGAAATGCACAACACATCTGCTCAAGGGTAACCAATCACTGATTCGGCAGAAGGAAGATAGAGGCCCAGAAGCTTATTGAGGAGTATATCACAGGCTGCAGAAGCTGAAGACGACCAGCAAAGGACAGATGCCTCACAGTCCAGGAGGAAAACCGTTTTGTGAGTATATCGATAAGTGGTTGGTAATCTTGTTTCCTCAGTTTTTGGGTCATGAGAGGAACTCCCAGATACCGAACAGGAAATGACCCTTGTTGCATCCCTAACCGATTAGCCATTTCACGACAAGTGTTATAATTCCCACCATCAATGAAAAGAAATGTTTTAGCTGAATTCATCTCAAGACCAGAAGCAACTCTAAAATCAGAAAGAATGGAGAGAATACCCCGAGCCGAGGTTTCAGAGCCATCGAAGAAGAGCAGCACATCATCTACAAAGCTTAAATGCATTACAAGCGGAGCAGAAGCATGAGGATGAACCTTGAAGACATTGTTGGAAGCTCCTCTATCCAGCATTTTTGACAAGACATCCATGGCGAGGACAAAAAGGAGGGATGACATGAGATCACCCTGACGCAATCCCTTCTTACCCAGAAAGAACCCAACCAATTCCCCATTGACAGATATGCTGAAGTGAGGACTAGATATACATGCTACAATCCAAGAGATGAAGACAGGGAGGAGGTCTAAAGCCTTAAGAACGTTCAGCAGGAATACCAAATTGAGATTATCGTAGGCTTTTGTGAGATCAATCTGAATATAGCCTCTCGATGTTGGAGCATGGAGGTGGAAGTTATTCACCAATTCGGAAGCGAGAAGAACGTTTTCGCAAAGCAGCTTGCCTTTTACGAAGCCCACCTGATTACCCTGAACAACCTCCGGAATAAGCAACTTAAGCCTTTGTGTTATTATCCGACATATAACATTGTAAAATGTGGTGCAGCAGGCAACTGGCCGGAAATGAGATAGATGGTCCGCTCTTGGGAGTTTTGGAATCAGGGAGATAGAGGTGGCATTGAAACGCTCGAAAAGGATCCCGGTGATAAAGAACTCCTTTACAACTTTAATAGTATCATTCCTAACGATATGCCAGGCCTCAATGAAAAACTCCACTGAGAACCCGTCTGGGCCGGGAGTTTTATTTTTTTGGTATAGAGAACAAAGCCGCCTTAATCTCATCATCAATGGGATACAGGTGAGACGATCTGCCAAATCAGAGCCACCACGGAATGGCTGAAACATGCGGACCTGATCCACGGAGAGGGGAGTAACACCTTGGCTCTCAGAGCCCAAGAGGTTTTGGTAGTAGGCGAGGATCATACCCTTTATCTGAGCAGGATTGAAAACTCGAGTAGAGTTGTTAATCCTGAGATGACGAATGCTGTTAAAAGCCTGCCGAGCCTGAGCCATCTTATGGAAAAATGTTGTGTTGGCATCCCTTTCTTTGAGCCATTTGATTCTCGATTTTTGTCTGTAAAAGGTCTCTAAAGCCTGCGAAAAGAAAATCCACTTACGTCTGGCCTCTTGCTCATCAGCTACCACCTGAGGAGAAGGAACTGAGAGGAGAGCGGATTGGGCTTCTTTTAGAGCTGATAAGGAATCCTTCGCTTTCTGCTGAATGTTTCCAAACCCGTTCGTATTGATTCTTTTACAACAGATCTTAGCAGCAGATAGTTTTTGTCCGAGGGAGAACATTGCAGAACCAACAGTAGAAGGAGAGAGCCATGCTTCAGAGATATCGGAGGAAAAATCTGGATGGGAGGAGATAAAGAAAAAATATTTGAATCCTTTTTTAATTGGTTCTACCGACGAGAGGGTCTCCACCAAGCAAGGGGCATGGTCAGAGTCGCCTGGAGCATCGAATAAAGCAGCAGAGTCTGGAAAGGTGACGCCAAGAATCGTTAACAAGGGCCCTATCCAGCTTCCTGATGATTGGATCCTCAACATGATGATTTGACCATGTAAAGAAAACACTACGACTAGCCAAATGGGAGAGTTGATTATCATCCATCCAAAGTCGGAAATCATCATTACCCCGCAGAGGAAGGGAAGTCGGGATAACAGAGTAATGATCGCTTGCCAAAGCAATCTGATTAAAATCTCCCATAAGCAGCAGAGGAGAAGAGTCAATTATCTGGTGTTAATTAACTTACTCCACAATCAAGTCATTGTAATCTCCACAAACTTCGGATTTTTGTGCATCAAACCGTTCTGAATGATCACTTGATTGGAATCAGACATAATCCATAATGTTTTCGGTTGTCCTATAAAAGAAACAAGTAACTATCTACCAAGATCGTGCAGCCGTGCCTTTCCCGTTTCCCTCAAAACAGCTCCAACAAGAGCTGCTTGCTCAAGACAATCATTTTTATGTATCCAAAAACATTTCCTATGGCAACTGGTAGCGGAATAAATCACCAAAAAATTGAATGGGATACACCGGAAATACCCAATTTTATTCAGATCTTAAAAAATGATAATTACCATTTTTTTCCTTAAAAAAATGTAATTATCATATCATTTCCACTTTCCTAAAAACCAGCTTGAAACAAACATATCGTTCCAAAAGTTATAAGTTAATGTATATATATGAGGTCGTCCAGTTTAATTAGGGTTTACTAAAGAAAAAGAAGATAAAAAAGAGAGAGAGAGAACTGCTAAAAGCGAAGAGAAGAGGCAGCACAAGACCTAACAAGAACTTCATCTCCTTGAAATCATGGCCACAAAAGGTCCCGCAATGTCAATATCCCACTGGATATAACGTTGGAGATACTGAAGAAACTTCCAGCGAAGTCTCTCATCAAGTTCATATGCGTCTCAAAGCAATGGCAAAGTATTATGATAAGCTTGCGGTTCCTGTTGTGTACGTGAAGAAGAAGAAGCGCTCAGGCAGAGAGATAAGAAGACTCAAGGAGAAGACATTTCAAAAGAGTGGCTAAGTGTGTATAAGCCTCTAAGTGAGATAGAGTCTTTCATTTCCCTGTCTTAGTATGGTCATTCAAAACTATGTCGTATGAACAATGAACTCTTGTATTTAAAGCACCCGATGGTTTAGGGTTGCCTTATCATATAACATTAAGCATTAAATCGCATCTCTTCTTGACTGCACAAGATAGGTCATTGGCTTATCTGAAAACGTTGAGTCACAGGCTTAACACTGGTATCAGAGACTCAGGATGTCGCCGCCGAACGACGACTCAGGTGTTGCGAATCCGACCGTGGAAGAGAGCTCAGATCTAGAAGCTGTGCTGAAGGATAAGCTCGACCAACTGGAGAAAGAACAGGCGTGGATCCGCGAAGCCCTGACGCACCTGTTACATGCTCAGCTGGGAACTAGTAACCAGGCGGGTTACGACACTCCCACGGCTACGCCTCTCAGTACCGGTCAGTCGCAAGCTCAAGCTCACCTCTTTCACAACACAGGTGGTGCAAGTGCTACTGAAGGTGCTCCGACAGCACAACCCAACCCCGTGCTGACCCCAGATCCAACGACGCGACAAAATTCACCTAGGAGAGCTTTCGAAATACCCCTTTACGAAGGCCAGAATGCGGATGAGTGGATCTACCATGTGGAAACTTGTTTCATAGCCAACAAGACAGCGGAAGGTGACAAGATCTCGCAGGCAACAGCGTGTTTGACGCGAAATGCGATAACTTGGCTTCGGATAATCAAACACAGAGATGTGATTCGCCACTGGGATGACTTCAAGGTCAAGTTCAGAGACCGCTTTGGCCCAAGCAAAGGTGGTTCAGTGGTCGACCAGTTATTGGAAATTACACAGAACGGCACGGTGGATGAATACCGTGACAGGTTTGATAAGCTCCTCGCCGATGCTCCACACATTCCAAACGATGTTGCAGAATCTATGTTCCTCAAAGGGTTGAAGAAGAGCCTTTGGGACCAAGTTCTGCTATGCCAACCTTCCGGTATCAACGCGATTTTCGCCGCGGCTAGATTAATCGAGAAGCAAGAAAGAGAAAGCGTTCAATACCCTTATCGACAGGTGCAGCGCAACTACTCCACACCTCTGCTGCAACTTCCAGGATGTCCTTCTCAGTCTTGTCCAGCTAAAACCTACGACCAGGGTTTTAACAGGAAACCTACAGAACCGGTTCTTCTTATTCGATTTGGGAACGACTGATATCGAGCTCTGTTATTCTTGGCTAGCCTCTCTCGGCGAAACAAGGATTAACTGGAAACTGACCGCCTAAGTTTCAAGGTCAACGAACAGTGGGTAACCTTAGTCGGGGATCCAGCTCTGATCGCCTCTCAGATTTCTCTCAACTTGATGGAGAAGATTATAACGCGATCTGATTTGGTCTTCCTTCTGGAACTAACAGCCCTTTTCAAGGGTGTCCAGACAGCGAGTTCTAACCCCATTCCACTGGAGATTCAACAGCTGATCGAAGAGTTTGCCGAGGTCTTCCAGCTTCCATCTTCGTTACCACCTGAGCGATATCGGAAACACGCTATCACGCTCCTTCCCGACTCAGCACCAATCAACCTTTGTCTTTACAAGTACTCGTTCACCCAAAAGAATGAGATCGAGAAGCTTGTGGACGAGATGCTACGCACGCAAATCATTCAACCGAGCATCAGTCCCTACTGCAGCCCAGTGATCTTGGTCAAGAAGAAAGATGGAGGATGGCGCTTTTGTGTTGATTACAGAGCGTTGAACAAGATCACTGTGCCGGATCGGTACCCCATTCCGATCATTAAGGAGCTGTTAGACGAACTGGAAGGAGCAACCATCTTCTTGAGATCGATTTGAAATCAGGTTATCACCAGATCAGAATGAAGCCAGCTGACATCGAGAAGATGGCATTCAGGACGTATGAAGGGCACTACGAATCCTGGTAATGCCTTTCGGCTTAACCAATGCGCCGGCGACGTTCCTGTCCGTGATGAACGATCTCTTTCGGCCATATCTGCGAAGCTTTGTGTTGGTGTTTTTTCGATGACATCTTAGTGTACAACTCTTCCTTGGCTGCTCACAAAAATTCTCTCAGAACGGTCCTCCACACCCTGTTGCGTCACCGTTTCTATTCCGACAAAAAGAAATGTGAGTTTGGTCAATTCCAGATTGCATATATCAGTCATGTTATCTCTGGTGCAGGTGTATCCGCTGATCCTTCCAAGATCGAAGCTATGCAAAACTGGCCCCAGCCCAAAAACGTCACTGAGCTTCGCGGATTTTTGGGATTGATGGGTTACTACAGGCGCTTTGTGCACAACTACGGTATTAAAGCTCGCCCTTTCACGGAATTGCTCAAAAAGGATGCCTTTCTGTGGTTGGATGATGCTGCAGCTACTTTCCAAGAGTTGAAGTTTGCCTTGACTACACTACCAGTGCTCGTGTTGCCTAACTTCGGTAAGCCTTTTGTCATTGACACTGACGCCTCAGGTAATGGCATTGGTGCTGTGTTGTCACAGGAGAATCGACCGATCGCATACATCAGTCAAGGGTTCACGAGCAAAGGCCGGCAGAAGTCTGTGTATGAGAGGGAGCTTCTCGCCATTGTTTTTGCGATCAACAAATGGCGTCATTACCTCACAGGCAATTCCTTCATCATCTGGACAGATCAGAAAAGCCTCCAATACCTGCTCGATCAGAAGTCGGTTACCTCGGAACAACAGAAATGGGTTTCGAAATTATTGGGGTTGAACTACAAGATTGAATATAAGCCGGGCACTGAGAACCGTGTAGCAGACGCCTTATCCAGGAGACCGATGGAGGAAGCCTTTGTCGAACTCAACATTACCAGTCCTCTGGCTCTGGATACGACACTATTGGTTCGCGAAGTAAGCCGTGACCCTGATTTACAGAAACTGATTGCTTCCATAACAAGTGGTGACTGCTCTTCAGGATACACAATGAAAGATGGGTTGTTGTTCAAAGAGGGCAAGCTGGTGTTACCGAAAGGATCAACATTCACTCAGAAGGTGTTGGAACAATTCCACTCGAGCAACATTGGGGGCCACGAAGGGGTTCTAAAAACTTACAAGCGTCTGGCTCGAGAAGTTTATTGGAAGGGTATGAAAAGGGATATTGAAAGGTTTATCACCAACTGTCAGACTTGCCAACACAACAAATACTCCACCCTGTCACCGGCCGGACTTTTGTCTCCTTTACCGATTCCCAAACAGGTATGGTCAGACATTAGTCTGGATTTTATTGACGGCTTACCCGTGTCTCTTGGTTTTGATGTGATACTAGTGGTGGTCGACCGTTTGAGCAAGTACACACATTTCTTGCCTCTGAAACACCCATACACGGTAAAGACAGTGGCTGATGCGTTCATCAGGGAAGTGGTGAAGTTACACAGGTTTCCAGAGAGGATTGTGTCAGACCGGTTTTGGACATCACTTTTCTCTTCCTAGGGAACAAAGCTTCACAAAAGCACAGCCTATCACCCGGAGAGTGACGGCTAGACTGAGGTAGTCAATCGATGCTTGGAAACTTACCTCAGATGCTTCGCCGGCGACAAACCCAAGAATTGGATCAAGTGGCTACCGTGGGCAGAATACTGGTACAATTCTTCCTTCCACTCGTCTCTCAACAGCACACCGTTCCGAGCTCTGTATGGGCGTGATCCTCCTCGCCTTTTACGCTATGGGGATGTTCCTACAGTCATCGCTGCGGTTGCAGATATGCTCCAGGATCGTGACAGTATTCTGGAAGCACTGAAGAGCAACTTACAGAAAGCTCAGAAACGCATGGAGATAGCTGCTAACAAACATCGCAGGGCACTGGAGTTCAACATGGGAGATATGGTTTACTTAAAGCTACGTCCATACCGACAAGCATCCGTTGCTCAATGTCGGAATGAGAAACTAGCTCCGTGCTACTTTGGCCCTTTCGAGATCCTTCAGCATATCGGTACTGTGGCGTACAAACTCAAGCTCCCTCAGAGTTTGATCCACCCAGATTTCCATGTCTCACTCTTGAAGAAGGCGGCTCCAGACCCTACAACAGTGCAACCAATACCAGCCATACTCACACCTGAGCTGGAGTGGAAGACATCACCGGCTGAAGTTTTGGACATTCGCAAATCCACTGTATCAGCTGACCCGGAGGTGTTGATCAGTTGGAAAGGACTGCCTGCGTTTGAAGCTTCGTGGGAATCAGTCAACAAGATTGCTGCGGACTATCCAGATTTTTACCTTGAGGACAAGGTGAGTCTTCTTCGGGGCGGGGGGGGGGGTATTGATAAGTTTGCGGTTCCTCTTGCGGTACGTGAAGAAAAAGAAGCGCTCAGGCAGAGAGATAAGAAGACTCAAGGAGAAGACATTTCAAAAGAGTGGCTAAGTGTGTATAAGCCTCTAAGTGAGATAGAGTCTTTCATTTCCCTGTCTTAGTATGGTCATTCAAAACTATGTCGTATGAACAGTGAACTCTTGTATTTAAAGCATCCGATGGTTTAGGATTGTCTTATCATATAACATTAAGCATTAAATCGCATCTCTTCTTGACTGCGCAAGATAGGTCATTGGCTTATCTGAAAACGTTGAGTCACAGGCTTAACATATTATCAGAGGCTTCATAGTCATAGACTTGATCGTGACTCGGTCTTTGACTCAACAGCGGCGTGATCCCCACTTCATCTTCCACAAGTTTTTGTCGCCGTCTGGACCTTACTCCGTCTACTCGTATGCTTACCCAAATGGAAATAAACTCTACCACGAGGAAACTTTTGGAACATACAACAACAACGGAGTGACAAGGTTTCAATACGTACGTGGTTTGATTGGGTTTCAGTCATCAGATTTTGGTCAATTCACAATACACAACCCTACCACGAGAAATCTGTGTCTTTACCCAATATTATGCCTTTATTGGGAGGATATGTGCACTTATTCGGGTACGAGCCTTTGGAGAATCAATACAAAGTAGTGTGTGTAACATTAAGTAACCCGTTGTCTTGGAAAATATTCACATTGGAAGATCCGAAAAAGCAATGGAGGAGTATACAATGCACTATTAGAGATCACTTTCCACACGCTACCGTTTGCATCAACGGGAGAATCTATTACAAGGCCTCTCTTGAGGGTATTGCTATTTTGGCAAGTTTCGATGTTAGGTCCGAGAAATTTAATAATATCCAGGCTCCGAGAAAACTGATGGCTCACTTTACTAAAGGTTCGAGTCATGCCACTCTTGTAAACTACCTAGGGAAGTTAGGATGCATATGCTCGAGCATACGCAAGGGGGATGAAGATATGTGGGTTATGGACGATTTCAAGAAACAAGAGTGGTCAAAGATTACATCAGTTTCCATCCTTCAAGATTTACCAAGTCATATGATCAGAATCTCGGATGTCACTCCTGGTGGTGAAATTGTTATAGTCCGTTATACATATACTAACAAGATCCCTTTAGAAATTCATTATTATGTTCCGAAACAAAATAGTCGTAGAAGTTTTGAAATCAAAACTACAATGCCTACGGGGTTTCTTATAATATGGCATGTTGGTGTTGGATTTAGCAAAGATCCGGCCCATACTTCGGACAAATCATCACACAAGCTTTTCTGGGCTTTAAGGCCCATAAACGCAGGAAAAAAGGATCTTGGAAGGATATTCGATAGGACGTGACGAGCTACGAGAATGAGGAAGAGTGGATAAGTGAAGATCCCGAAGATCTCGGAGAACTCGAGATCGTAACACCCCGCAAATCTCGCAGTAGTTAGCATCGGTATACTTAGTATAAATAGTACATCATTTCCATGTAAATGTGGATCCAATTTTTAGCTAGAAACATTCTTGTAAACTTATAATCTCATCAATACAATCCAAATTCGTCGATCTTAGTCTTTTACTTTACATCGCTCTTACCAGAATTCTTGCCCTAATTCTTCTTCCACTAACCAAACACTAAACTCTTGAGTGTGGATTTTAGGATCCACATTTTGGCGCCGTCTGTGGGGAAGAAACAAAGAAATTCTTACACTTGAGACCGATCTCAAAGACAAGTAAGAACGAAATGGATCCCAAAAACAGTGAGACATCTGGTCCAAAGACAAGCTCTGCCTTCGCGCTAAATCCTAGCACGTCGGCTCTCCGATCTGGAAATGCCGAAATCACCAGAGCGCAGAGCTCCTCCGGCCTGAAGCAAACAGGTGAGTCGAGCGTCGTAAATCCGACACCCAGCTCGACTCAAACTGCAACCACAAGCGTGACATGTACTGTCGGAGTAACCACGGTGTCTCGCTCAGATCCCAGACCACCACCGCTACACACGTACTAGCGGCCCTGGACAAGATCTGGAATTTCACAGGTCGGATCCACCAGTTCGGACCAAACCGAACCCACCCGGGCTGGACCGTCCCAAACGGTAACCGGTGACGACTTGGCGGAATTTCGAAGGATGTTAGCCTTCCTAGCCGAGCAAGCCCGCGAACAACGAGCTATTCTCGCGCGAAATGAAAAGGAGAAAGCCAACATCCGAAAAGAGCAGGCACAGCCAGCTCCAACTGACGATGAAGACCCGGATGATCTATCCGAAGAGAAAGATCTAAATCCGACACCAAGTCCGCTCCCAACAACTCGCCTGGAGTTCGAACATCTCACGCGTGACGATCCGTCCACGCAGTTCGTTACTCCACCGCAGAACAACAACGCTCCTTTGTTTAGCGAGGTGGTCAACCAGCTGCCAGTGTTCGGATCCGAACAAGCGGAGCGTGAAACCTCGGCAGTTGACGATCACCAAGATCCGCTGTTAACACCCCCGCTCTTCCGCGGATCACAAGGCCGTAGTGTGAACCGTGCTAACCCACCAACCGACAGGCGATCTAACGAAGAACGGATTGCTGACGACACTTTCCAAACCGGAAGTCAGCAACAAGGAAACACGCGCAATAAGAAGCGCGTGGAGGACCCTCCAAAGATCATAGATCCGCGATCTATAAACAACTTTGATGCGCTCCAGCGATACATCGAAGCAAACAACACCGAGCTAAAACGTATGTACGCCGCAGTACATAAAGCAACGAGTGCGGCTCCTGATATAGATCGCGTGCTGGACGAAACTAGAAGGACCCCCTTCATCGATCGCATAGCTAACGCTAAGATCAAGGACACTGGGAAAATGCGATTCCCAGAATATAATGGAACAGCAGATCCCTTAGACCAGGTCCATTGAGGGTTTTTAACTGGATTTGGATGGTTTTGTTAAGTATTTTTGGGTTTAAAAATAAAAGAAAAAAGGCCAAAAGTTATAGATCGATCCTTGCAGAAGGATTTTTAGGATCGATCCATAACTGAATTATTAACACACGTGGCAATTAGGCATTGGATGAGGGGAAAAAAAACTTGGACGCGTTTCTGGGTCGGTATGTTTTTCTCTCTCCCCGAAAAAAGTTCTATGTCGAGAAATCCTTCTCTCTCGAAGGCAATTTTTTCTTCCATCGGCGAATTCTCGAAAAATTTGGTCATCCTCCTAAACGACGACAAAGTTCAAGGCTTCTATGAAGGATTAACACATACGCGTGGCTCGGTAAGTTTTTTTAATCGATTTTGATGTAGTTTGACATAGTTGTAGAATTAGGGTTTGATGATCGATTTGGGGACTTTTTCTGTAAGTGAAATTAGGCTAAATTGATTGATTAATAGTCTATATTAGGGTAGTTTACAGACATTTGATGCATATATTGTTTGAAATTCGTTTGTGATTTGCATAGGATCGGTTTGTTTGTGTTCACATATGCTAATTATTTTGGGTATATGCTTTTGACAAGGATACCTGAATAAACAAGCATAGATGGTTCATCGAACAGAGTCAGATGCCATGTTTTTGACGAGGGTATCACATATACAAAGGTAATCAACATCATTTGTCCTTGTATGTTCACCAATTCCATTTTTAGGTGTGTTAGTATGAAACAATGCAATGTTTGGGTTTGTGTTGATAACAGTTCTTTGTTTTGTTTGTAGGTTAACTTGGGAGACAATAAGAGATGATGTTGGAAGCAATCAAGCTCTCTTTGCACTGCACTTTCGAAGTTAGTTTGGTTCTTTCAAGTAACTAGTGTTTAAGGTAGATAGCTAGACTTAGAAGTGCATCGGTTGAACATTGTTTTGGTGAAAAGGTTTAAAGATATTTGTTAGGTGAAGGCTTAAGTGTTTTGTTATGAATGCCTTATTGATTGAAACTGGTTTAAAAGAGTTAAAGCTTTTAGGTGAAGAGTAAAAGCACTCTTTGCATTGAAAACACACAAAAATTTAAAACACATCTATTCTCATTAAACACATCAACCGATTACATATAAAGGAGAACACAAAACACACTTAACACTTTCATCACTTCTCATTTCTCATTTCTAAAACTTTTAAACTTCTAAAACCGATTACATATAGAAAGTTTTTAGGTGAAGAGTAAAAACTTTCTAAAACTGTCAACTCTTCTCATTTCTTTCACTCTTTTAAACTTTCTAAAACTCACAATTATTCTCATTTCTTTCACTCTCATCTCTTAAACCGACTAAACACGTTCATCACTCTCACCTTTCTTTCCACAAACTTTCATTCCTTTTCTCACTTTCCTTCCTTCTCTCATTTTCATTCCTTCACCGAAGAGTCTTTCTCAAAACCATGGACTCTTTTAGCAGTTCACAGGGGTTTGTAAACCTCTTGACAAGTCAAGAGGAACAGACATTCTGTTTTTCACAATCTCAAGACCTTGGATCACATGAAGTTCCAAGGTTTAGCAGCCAAGTACCTGATCAGCGAAATGTGAAAGAGAGGAGGAAGTGGTCTCCTGTGGAGGATGTGGCGTTGATAAGCGCCTGGTTGAACACTTCTAAAGATCCAATCATCAGCAATGAACAAAAAGTAGATGCTTTTTGGAAAAGAATAACCACCTACTTCAACTCTTCTAAACAGCTGGTTAATGAGCAAGATAGAGAGTCTGGTCAGCTGAAGCAGAGGTGGCAGAGGATCAACGACCATGTCTCCAAGTTTGTAGGCTGTTATGAAGCTGCATTGAAGGCTCAAACCAGTGGGCAAAATGAGAATGACATGATGAAGACAGCTCAGCAAATTTTTTACAATGACTCTTCAAGTTCAATCTTGAACATGCTTGGAAGGAACTTAGACATGACCAAAAATGGTGCTTTGTATCTGCGGTTAAAGATGGTGGAAAGGGGAAAAGAAGGAAGCTTGGTGAGACTTCAGCTCACTCTTCAAACTCACAAACCCAAGACCATGGAGATGATGTTAGCATGGCTCGGCCACCTGGTGTAAAAGCTTCCAAGGCTGCAAAAAAGAAAGCGGTTGGTACCTCTGGTGCTAAAGAAGCAGTAAGTGGGCTGAATGACATAAAGAGCATGTATGAAATGAAGGAGAGAGACCTTGCCATGAAGGACAAGATTACTAACAAAAAATTGCTTGATAGTCTTCTGTGTAGAGCTGAGCCACTATCTGAGAGAGAAGAGGCCTTGAAGACCAAGCTTATTAATGAGTTGTTGGCTTAAGCAGTATTGTATTGGTTTTAAGTATTAACTAAGTTTGTGTATCTTCTGATACATTTGTTTTGCTCGGCTATGTAGTTCTATGTAGTTAGTGTTTAATTTTTTTTTGTTTTCTTTTAAGGTTTATGTTGCTCGGCTATGTAGTTCTTTTGTGTTTGTTTTTTTCTATCAATGTATGGTTTTCGGCTATTAATGTTAATGTTATAGTATCTTCTTTTATGTTTTATGTTTATGTTTTATGAATAATTATTTATGATCTTTTTTGGTGTAGGGATATGATGGAGTAATGATCGTTGGTTTTGATCAATGGGAAGATGGCTTGTATTTGATGGTGTGGGATAAGATGTCGGTCACGAGAGGTAAAATTTACTAGGCTGAGTTTTAAAAGCTTTATACTCCACATGTTGTTGGATGAATATTTGGATGAGATTTGTAAGCCACAACTTTATGTTTTGTAATTGTGTACCACAAGTTTCGATCACAACTTTTTCTATGTATATGTCTACAACCAATATAGTTAACTACAACAAAGACCTCTTCTTCTCTTTCTCATATATCGATTTGCAAATTTCATCTTCTTCAAATTTCTGCTATTTCTAAATTCTACTATTTCTAAAATTTTGTATTCTCCATCAAAATTTTTCAATTCCTAAAGTCTAACCAACTTTAATTTTCCATCAATTTTTTTTTCCAATTATGGCATCATCTTCCAACAATGGTTTTGATGATTCTTTTGATGACATTATTGATGATATTATTGATCAAAAATGTGACGATCTGTTCGACGCTGTTCTTGACCGTCATACCGCATCTAAGCAAAAGAAGAAACACACATATATTGAAAGAGAACGCGAACAAGGTCATATCCGCTTATGGAATGATTATTTCTGTGAAGGTGCAACATACCCGCCTCATATTTTTCGACGCCGTTTTCGAATGACCAAAGACTTGTTCTTGCGTATTGTTGGTCGCCTCTCTAATGAAGTTCCATACTTTCAACAACGAAGAAATGCTCACGGAAGTTTTGGTCTATCTGGACTACAAAAGTGTACGACAACAATTCGTATGATGGCATATGGTTGTGCGGCTGATGCGGTTGACGAATACCTCCGACTAGGTACAAGTACTGCACTATTATGCTTGAAAAATTTCACAGAAGGAATAATACAATTGTTCGGAGATGAATACTTAAGAAGGCCCACAGCAGATGATCTTCAAAGACTCCTCGATAATGGAGAGGCGCGGGGGTTTCCCGGGATGATATGAAGCATCGATTGTATGCATTGGGAGTGGAAGAATTGTCATACCGCTTGGATGGGCAATATACACGTGGTTCTGGAAAACCGACAATTGTTTTGGAGGCAGTAGCATCACAAGATCTTTGGATATGGCATGTGTTTTTTGGACCTCCAGGTACCTTGAATGATATTAACGTTCTTGACCGTTCACCTGTTTTTGATGACATTTTACAAGGTCGAGCTCCAAAGGTGCAATATTGGGTGAATGGACACAAATATAAATTGGCTTATTGCGAGCATCTATCATATTGCACAATATGATTGGAAAGATTATGCGAGCATCTATCATATTGGAAAGATTATGCGAGCATCTATCATATTGCACAATATGATTGTAGAAAACGATCAAGATCACTACAATCTGCATGATATAGAAGAATTTCAAGGAAGTGAATCAACCAGAACTTCACAAGTAGATATGGGATACTCTACAACTATGTCTACAAACATCCTCAATATGATCGGAATTCGAAATGAAGTCCGTGATAATCAAATACATGAACGATTGAAAGCGGATTTAATTCAGCATATGCGGAACAAATTTGGTACTTCTGAAGAGTATAAGTAAAGGTTTTACGATCTATATATATGTATTTTGTATTTTTAAAATTTCTTTAATGTTGTAATAATATTGTTTTATATGAAATGTATATTTAAATTAAAAATTAAGTTAAAAAAAAATTAAACAAAAATTAAAAAAATAATAATAATAATAATATTTAATTCTTAAGACACCCTTTACGGGTTCACTAATGGACCATTAAAATGATCAGAGTTTCATAATTTTTCTTAAAACAGAAAAAACTATTAAAATACTCTTAAGGATTCCTAAGTGGGTTTGTCTAATGGACATGCTCTTAACTCACCTCAGAGCTTTTAGGCTCTCCGTAGCCCGAGCTCATCTCAACGATGAGAAAAAGAAGCAGGCTATTCCCGGCTCTTCGCCGAAAATTTAGTCGGATCCGCCCTAGAATGGTTCGCCGGACTAGAAGAGGGATCCATAGACAATTTCCAACAGCTCGGTTTGGCCTTTCTTAAACACTATTCGGTATTTATAACCTCCAAGGCCATGGAAGCCGACCTCTGGACATGCAGACAGAACCACTAGGAACTCCTGCGGGCTTACTTGGCTAGGTTCAAGGAAATTAAGTCCAGAATTTCCGACTTGAACGAGGGAGTAGCACTCTCCGCGCTCAAACAAGGGCTATGGTTCGACTCACCCTTCAGACAAAAACTATCAGTTCGTTGACCAGAAACAATAGACGACGCGCTCCATAGAGCCGCGAGCTTCGGCCAATATGAGGAGGAACAGAATACCCTCCGAGAACAGTATGAGGCAGGCTTATTAGTGCCTAATCCCGCCACTGCCAAAAAGGCCACCAAAAAGGAGCCCGGCGGCAAAGGGATACACGCTTTCGCAATAGGAAGTTCGTCTAAAAAAGAGTCGAAAAAAGAGAAAAAAATCGACATATGATGCAAGCAAATTCTGCACCCATCATAACAAAAAGGGACATTCCACAGAAGAATGCCGCACAGTCTTAGCCGAAAAGGCTAAACTCGCCGCGAAGGCCGCAGAAGAAGAGGGGGAGCCCACAGAAAAAAACGAAGAGCCGTAAAACTCAAAACTTTAAACAAGAAAAGAGATCGAGCTCCCACAGATGAAAATTCGAGTTTTCCCCCTCCAGGCCCTAAAAAGAGAATAGACCTCATATTTAGGGGAATAACTCGGTGCGGAGGATCTATGAAATCTGTGATCTCACCTCCGCCCGCCCCTAAAAAGGATGCAAAGCCACGAACCGGCAATCCGCTTCTAGAAGCTCGTAAGCCCGCAAAACTGGAATTTCCCAAATTCCAGGGAGTTCTGGAGCTCTTCGAGCAACCTAGACCTAAACGTATAAATTTTATATCCGGAGGCTCTAAATATTGCCGAAATTCGGTAAACACAATAAAAGCCTACCAAAGAAGGGTTGAGACCGATATGCGGGAGCGCGCTCCCCTACAGGGTCCCAACCACAAAGTAGTTTTCCTGGAAAGCGAAACACTCGATTTAGACAAACCACACGACGACGCTCTAGTAGTTCGTCTCGATGTTGGGGGTGCGAGCTATCCAGGATAATGATTGACACTGGGAGCTCGGTCGACGTGTTATTTTATAACGCATACAAACAAATGGGCTTTGGTGACGACACTCTGCGGCAGCAGATCGCCGCTAACTGGCTTCGCAGGCAAAACCACCTATTCGATGGGCACCATCACACTCCCGGTAGTAGCCGGCGGAGTCCAACAACTGACAGATTTTGAAGTTGTAGACCGCTCCGCCCCCTACAATGCCATACTAGGAAGACCATGGCTCTATAGCATGAGAGCAGTGCCTTCCACGTACCATCAATGCGTGAAGTTCCCAACCGCTGAAGGAGTTAAGACAATCCGCGGGAGCCAACGGGCTTCCAGAATGTGTTATATGACCGGACACAAGCAGATCGAACAATCTCCTTTGTAGCATTTATAGAAACAAGAAGAGCTCGCCGAACAGCGAGCAAAACGGGGAAATGACCCCACGACTCGCGGTCCACGCAAGGATCTCGTCATCCCGATCTGTATTGACGAAAAACACTCCGAACGAGTAGTCAACATCGGATCAGAACTCTCGAGTTCTGTCCGCGACGAGCTCATAAAATTCCTCAAAGAGAATATTGCAACCTTCGCATGGTCCACAGAGGACATGCCCGTGATTGATTTGCAGATAACTTCCCACAAACTAAACGTCAACCCGACTTTCAAACCCGTCAAACAAAAATGCCGCAAGCTCGGTCCAGATCGAGCCAAAGCAGTAAATGACGAGGTGGACCGACTACTCAAAGTCGGTTCAATCAGGGAAGTTAAGTACCCGGACTGGCTAGCTGATCCGGTTGTTGTTAAAAAGAAAAATGGGAAGTGGAGAGTCTCTGTAGACTTCACCGACCTAAACAAAGCATGCCCCAAGGACAGCTTCCCGCTCCCTCACATAGATCGGCTGGTAGAAGCTACAGCGGGACATGAACTACTATCGTTCATGGATGCCTTCTCAGGGTACAATCAAATACTTATAAACCCTGAAGACCAAGAAAAGACTGCGTTCATAACAGACTGCGGTACATACTGTTACAAAGTAATGCCATTCGGTCTAAAGAACGCGGGAGCTACTTACCAGTGCCTGGTCAATAAAATGTTTGCCAAACAGCTCGGCAAGACCATGGAGGTCTATATCGACGACATGCTCGTCAAATCTTCAAAAGAAGAAGACCATGTTGCACATCTTAAAGAATGCTTTGCAATATTAAATCAGTACGGAATGAAGCTTAATCCGACTAAATGCTCGTTCGGAGTACCATCCGGAGAATTCCTTGGTTACATAGTAACAAAAAGAGGAATATAAGCAAACCCTAAACAGATTGCAACCTTTCTCGAAATGCCGTCCCCCAAAACTACGAGAGAAGTTCAAAGGTTAACAGGGAGAATAGCAGCCCTTAACCGTTTCATTTCGAGATCGACTGACAAGTGTTTACCCTTTTATCAACTCTTAAAAGGGAACAAAAAATTCCAATGGAACGATGAGTGTGAAAAGGCGTTCAAACAGCTCAAGGCATACTTGAGTGAACCGCCCATACTAGCCAAACCAGTCGAAGGAGAACCTTTGTATCTCTACATAGCTGTATCTCCCGCCGCAGTAAGCGGTGTACTTGTTCGCGAAGAACAAAACGAACAGAAACCAATCTACTATGTAAGCAAAACATTAGTAAACGCTGAAACTAGGTATCCTGCTATGGAAAAGCCTGCCCTAGCGATCGTAATGTCTGCCAGAAAGTTGCGACCATACTTTCAATCACACTGCATAATAGTAATGACCTCCCAACCCCTTCGCACTATATTGCACAGTCCGAGCCAATCCGGACGGCTCGCGAAGTGGGCTATCAAACTGAGCGAGTATGATATAGAATACAAAATCTGGACCTGTGCAAAGGCCCAAGTCTTAGCGGACTTTGTTATTGAGCTCACCCTAGACTCCGACGATGCAATATCATCCAGTCAAAAGTGGACGCTCCACGTGGATGGTGCGTCATCAAAACACGGCTCTGGAGTCGGAATCAAACTTGTTTCCCCAAAAAACGAAGTCCTCGAACAGTCTTTCCGACTAGGATTCCAGACCTCCAACAATGAGATACGAAGCCCTCATAGCCGGTCTCAGGCTGGCTCTCGGGATAGGAGTCCGAGAAATAAGCGCATTCAGAGACTCACAGCTCGTAACCAGCCAATTTAACGGTGACTACGTAGCAAAAGACGAACGAATGGAAGCATACTTAAACGTCGTTTGCCAAATAGCAAATCAGTTTAGCTCATTCGAGCTAACCAGAATTCCCCGGGGGGAGAATACCAATTACAAATAGTACAGTATCTATGAGCTTACAATTGGTGTTTAATGAAACCCCAATTGTTTGTGTTTTGTCTTACAACTAGTATAAAACTAATTACAAATAGTACAGTATCTATTTCCATTTTTTCTATAACAAATTACATTTTGTACCTATGAGCTTGCATATAATTAATTTTTCGTAAGTTCCTTTTGTTGGAACTACCAGTGTTTATGCTTTAAAAAAAACACCTAGCAAATTGAAACAGAAGGAATCATATAAACTTTGTCTATTTAATTATTATTTCAAAAAAATCAAATAAAAATTAATAAATAAAAAAGTAAAGTTTTTAGTTTCAGTCTAAATTTACTTTTTAATAAATGGACAGAAACGTGTCGAAAAAAGAAAAAAAAGGACAGGAACGACTTTAAAAATCGAATGTGGGTCGTTGGAGTCGAAACCTATTCGGTTCCGCCGATGCCCTGGCAGCCCTAGCGTCCACCTCCGATCCAATGGTCAAAAGGGTGATTCCTGTGGAAGGAATCGAGAAACCAAGCATTGACTTAGCTCCCAAGGCATTCAACGTGGTAACATCCTCCGACGAGGCCGGGCCATCCAACAGACCCGGACCAAAGGTTACGACCAGTCAGCCCGACACTCCAGTCAATGATTTACCCAACTCCGAAAACCAATCTGCCCATCCAGAGTTCGAAGACGAACTGGTTGAATACGAAGAATTCCTAGATAGACCAGACTGGAGGACCCCGATTATGGAGTACATCCAGAACGGTATAGCTCCCACCGACAAATGGGCAGCAAGAAGGCTAAAAGCTCAAAGTGCCCGATATTGCATAATGGAGGGTAAACTATACAAGCGTAGCTTGATAGAACCCTACCTTCTGTGCGTACACGGTATCGAAGTCCTGACAATTATGGCCGAAATTCACGAAAGAATGTGCGGAAGCCACTCCGGAGTACGAGCTATGGCAGTTCGCATTAAAAGAAAAGGTTATTTTTGGCCTACTATAATCGCAGACTGCGAAAACTATGCCACGAGGTGCGACACATGCCAAAGACACGCACCGATGAATCATCAACCAGCTGAAAAGCTATCCTTGATATCTGCGCCCTACCCATTCATGAGATGGTCAATGGATGTAGTAGGACCACTAGTGGTCTCAGGACGCGCTAGAGTCCATTTCCTACTCGTCCTAACAGACTATTTCACCAAATGGATAGAGGCCAGAGCTTACCAACAGATCATCGGGAAGGAAGTCAAAATTTTGTCTGGAAAAACATTGTCTGCAGACACGGCCTTCCCTACGAGATCGTAACGGACAACGGAACAAACTTGACATCGAGAAAGTTCGCGAGGTTCTGTAACACTTGGAAAATTAAGCTTACATCCTCCACACCCCGATACCCACAAGGGAACGGACAGGCATAAGCCGTAAATAAAACAGTCTTAAACAACCTCAAGAAGAGGTTGGATTCAAAGAAATCTCGGTGGAGCGACGAGCTCCCCGGAGTACTTTGGGCGTGTAGGACTACGCCCCATCGAGCTACGGGTGAAACACCTTTCTCTCTAGCCTACGGCATGGAGGCTGTTATTCCGGCTGAAGCATCAGTACCAAGCATCCGTCGGACCTTCTGTCCAGACAACAGAGAACTCAATGAAGAAATGCTAAGAGATCGGCTAGATATGATCGAGGAACAACGAGATCGAACCCTAGTCCGCATCCAGAATTATCAGCAGGCCGCAGCTCGCTATTACAATTCCGGAGTCAAACACCGGAGCTTCAGTATTGGCGATCTCGTGCTACGCAAGGTATTCGACAACACAAAGGAGCGAGGCGCCGGCAAGCTAGGCACAAACTGGGAAGGCCCATATAAAGTCATCGAAGTAGTGCGTAGCGGCGTGTACAAGCTCGCGAACCACAAAACCGGAGTGCCAGAGGCAAGACCATGGAACGTCATGAACCTCAAACGTTACCATCTCTGAGCATTGATAACAATCGAACTACGTTCAGGCTTGATCCCTTGACGGGGTACGTAGGCATCTCGACACTGAGTCCAGCCACTATCTCTAAATACTCAAACACTTTGTAAAAAGGTATGTAATCAAAAGTTTGCGAATAAAAACCCTTATTCCGAAACATCTTCACTTTTGATCTCTTCAAACGATGCGAGGCTGTGAGCCCGCTAAGTGTCGATTGCGCCGAACAATCTTAGCTTAGTTCGCTGCGAACTTAGGTAGCTTTTAAACGACCTCTCAAAATGGTCTCATGACTTATAGATCGAAGTTCCCTAACAAACATTAAACGAAATTACAGCAACTCCGTTATTCGCAATAAGTTATCAATAAAAGATCTATTCAAACGATCATCAAGGTCGTAGCTCGCTGAGTAACTTAGCGCTTACAAAATAAAGTTACTATAACAGTTCGTTACTCGCTACTCAATACTATGACGCGATCTCCATAAACGATCACATAGTTATTACTTCGGCACTATCCAACGAAAGAGTCTGCTCAAACCTCTTTCTAAAGTCTTAAACGACAATCAAACAAACTGATGACTTAAACGGAATCAGAAAATAAAGACAAACTCAAAAGCATATGCAAATTCAGCCCCCTCCAGGCAAAACAAACTAAGTACGGATTAAAACCTTCCCGGGTAACAAAAGTACTGAAAGTGCGAAGAAACAAAATGAAAAGCCTTATAAGAAATTAAGTTCATGAGAAAAGAGAAAGAGAGGAGGGGCTAATTAAAGAAAAAGGAGGATTACTCCTTGGGCTCGTTCTCGCGATCATCTTTCTCCACCGGGACCGCCGAGTCATCCACCAGCTCGTCTCCACCTCCAGCAGCGGCATTACTCCCAAACTGATTGAGCCCGAGTGTAACTTGCATCCTTGGATCAATCTCCATCAGCCTCACCGACGCCTCCGAGATCTGCGGGAGATCGAGCTTGGCAAGAGAGAAATCAGACACTTCCGCATCAGCATGCTTCTGAGCAAGCTCAGGAATCTTCTCTTCGAGGCGAGCTTTTTTGTCCGGAGCTGTGATAGCTCCACTGATCAGATCCTTGATAAGATCCAAGTTAGATTCCTCCTCTTGGAGCTCGGCCTCACACGCAGCCTCGGAAATCACCTGTCCGGGGAGCCTTCCGGTCCGATTCAGATGGCGGGTCCTTCATAGAAGTTGGAGAGCATTGAAGCACGGTCTCATAGCAATTGGAATCGTAGAATTCGGACGCGTGAGCAGAGAGATAAGCTCGTCGGAAGAAACCCCTGTCTCGCAGGTATTCCGGACCGAGCAGATCAGTTCTGAAGGATGCGAAGAACGGTGCACTTCCAGGCCGATTCAGCTTCATGAGAATCAGAGACATTTGAGTCTTCTTTCCAGAACGTCCAAGAGCATTCAATTCGGATCTATGAGCAGGAAGATACGGCCTCCGGAATGGACACATGTCTAGACGCCTCTCTCTGGTCGTATACATGCACTGCAAAGATGTGCCCTCCAGGAAGCCTTCCACCTCCCAAGCACTGAAACTTCCTTCACAAAAGTTGGAGATAAATGAGTCCTCTGTCTTCTGCAACCGAAATCATTCAATTCGGACAAGTATCACAGGAGTTACACTCTCCGGAATGCGAAGTGATCTAAGCTGCTCTGGATGCTGCGAGATGGTCTTGCGACTTGGTTAACCCGCAGGCCTGAAGATGAACGCCTGAATGCTGATGCTGCGAGTTGAAATGTGCGGGTAAACTATCACTGGAAGAGGTCTGGAGCTCCCGAGCAAGAGAAATGCTAAGTCCACAATCGTGCGACTTAGGCATGCGAGTCATCCGCGCCTGGATCTATGCCGCACGATCACTCGGAATTCACTCCGACTTGAGCCTGCGACCTAAGTGCAATAGAGACCAACCTGCACAGTTTCTACATCCCCCAGAAACCGGCTCAGCCCTGCGAGTTGGAGAGGAAGGAGACCATGCCGCAGAAACACTCGCAATTTACTCCTAGATAGGCGTGCGGCTCCGACAAGGCGATTCAAGCCTCACAAGACAAGTCTTCATCTACTGCGACTTAGGTGTGCGGCCTGGGACATACTGAACCGACCCGCAGCTTTTCCCACTTTATCCATTAAAGCCGGGTCAGGACCCGGTTTGTTCCGGGCTGACCCGGTTCGTTTTTAAGAAGGTATAAATACTTTTTAGGGTTTTTTGGGGGAGAACTAAGTTTTATTCCCTTTGTCTCTTGCCTCTTTTGTGAAAAGACTCCATTAAGAAGAGAAATATCTATTTTTGAGTGTTTGATCAAGAGAGTTTTAAGAGATCTGGGTGTTTAAAGCTGTTTACTTTTGAATCTATCATCTCTATCTCCATTTCTCATCATTAATCATGCTAATCTTCTCAACTTGCAAAGGTTTAAGAGAGATTAGTATGATTAGTGAGTAATCCCATATTAAGGTCTTAGATATGTAGATTAGGGTGCTTAAGTGGTAGATTAGCGAGCTTAGGGGTTAGATCATGCATATTCCATTCTCTACAACTTGTTCTCTATGCTAGATCCATACAAATCATATGTGGTCTAGATTCTGGGCATTTCATGCACCAAAAGTGTTTGATGAAATGCCTGAACCAAAGTTGTTAGAGGTTTAAGTGTTATTCATCATGGGAATGATTGTTTATATGCTTAAATGACAGATTAAACTGATTCTTAATGCTTGTTAACTCATGTTTCACTGATGATGATTGGGTTTGGAACTGATTTAGCATAGGAGTTAATGCCTTCATGAGAGGATTAACTTAGTTAGAGATGTTTATGTTAAATGGCTTGCTTGATCATATGATTCATTAGCTCATTAGTTTATCACTGAAGGCACCCTAATCCACTATCATGTCTAAGACCTTTCTTATCATCATTCATACATTCTCATCATTTGTCATTGTTTAGTTCTTGTTTAAGCATTTCATTAATCCTTAATCCTGTTTAAGTTTGTAGTTGTCTCTAGATTAATCAAAACCCACTCTTGTTTGCTTGAATTAAGAACTTGATCATATAACTTAGTGTCTAACACCACATCTGGATTGATAAACCTCTTTGTGCTACATTGACAAGGGGATTGATAGCCCTGAGACCCTTAAAAGTCTTATCTATCAATTGGCGCCGTTGCCAAATTGTGGTTTGATTAGCATTAAGCTCTGATCTGTTCTTGAGATCAAGTGCTTACTTTCTTGTTTTACTGATCCCTTTCACGTTCTGTTTGTGATTTCAGGTGTATGAACACCAGGTCTAGATCAAGAAGCTGCGGTCCTCCTTTTCCTCTAAACGACAACATCAACCTTCTGGTACCAAGGAGGAGAAGAGACAGACGTGGTAGACAACTTGATCAGACTGAGATGGCAGACCAAGGATATCACGGGGTAGATATGGAACAACCAGTTCAGGAGCAACAGGCTCAAGGTCAGGGAGCTGGTATTGGAGTTGGTCAGGGGTTTCACCAGGGCAATGTTCAGCAGGAACAGGTGCACCACCAACAAGCCTATGTCCACCAGGGACAAGCTCAGGCTCATCAACAGAGGCATCAGGCCAATGTTCAACAAAGACACCAGGTGCACCACCAACCCCACCCTTTCCAACCACAACAAAGAAGATATGAGCAACCCCAAATCTATGTTGGCGAAAATGACAGGGCCAATGCTCATCAGTATGGAGCTGGTATTCAGGCACCACCTGTGCAGAACAACAACTTTGAAGTGAAAGCATCATTGCTGAATATGGTCCAGAACTCAAAGTTCCATGGGTTAGCAATGGAAGATCCCTTGGAACACTTGGACCAGTTTGATAAGGTGTGTGATCTGACCAAGATTAATGGAGTTTCAGAAGACAGCTTTAAGCTAAGACTATTCCCATTCAGTCTTGGTGACAAAGCTCATCAATGGGAGAAGAATCTTCCAAGAGGCTCCATTCAAACCTGGGAGCAATGCAAGCAAGCCTTCTTATCTAAGTTCTTCTCCACCTCAAGAACTGCAAAACTGAGGAACCAAATCTCTAGCTTCACTCAGCACAGCAATGAAAGTTTTGGTGAAGCATATGAGAGATTCAGGAGCTACACAAACCAATGCCCACACCATGGGTTTAGTGAGGCTTCTCTCCTCAGCACACTCTATAGGGGAGCTCTTCCCAAGATTAGAAACCAGCTGGATACTGCTTCCAATGGGAACTTTCTGGGTAAAGAGATACATGCTGCTTTAGAGCTAGTGGAGAACTTAGCATTGAGCAATGATACTTATGGTGAAGACTATGACAGATCAAATAGGTCTGAAGGTTCAAGCTCAGAACAGAGGCTCACCAGAGAAGTTAAGGAGTTGAGGAGTGAATTGGACAAGCTGAAATTCACCACTCAGAAGCCAATGCATTTTGTTGGAGAGTATGAGGAACCTTCTCAAATTTTTGAGAACATAAGTGAAGAAGGTCTTACCCAAGAGGAGCTCAACTACATTGGGAATCAGAGGTTCCAAAGATATCAGTATGGTAATGCCAATCCAAACCTCTCTTACAGGAACACCAATGTAGCTAACCCACAAGACCAGGTCTATCCCAATTCTCAAGCTCCAAAGAACTTTGTTCCCAAGCACAACTTTCAAGGGTCATTCCAACCCAAGAATCAATTTGGTCAGAATCAGAGTTTTGGTCAGCAACAGCAACCATTTCAGGGCACTGGTTACACTTCACAGCAGCCAAAGGCACCACCAGGGTTTGGTCCACCACAGTTCCAACAGCAGGCGCCGGTTCAACAACAGTTTCAGCCACCAATGGTTCAACAGCAGCCACAGATGGGTACAGATATGGTTGGTATTCTGCAACAACTACTTCAGGGTCAACAGACTATGCAGCAGGAAATCAAGGAACTGAAGCAAACCAGGCATCAAGCTCAAGGAACCAAGGTCACCTACCTGGAAAACCAGAACCCAACCCCAAGGAATATGCTAAAGCCATTACACTGAGGAGTGGCAAGGAGTTACCTGGTATTGAGAACAACAAAGTGATCATTGAGGACAATGATCAACCTGAGGGGGAGGCAGCCTTAAAGGATGATCAAGTTGCTGAGAAACCAAGGTCAGAAAAGGGTAAAGAGGTAGCAAAGGAACCAGAACCAGAGAAGAAGTATGTGCCACCACCTCCATACCAACCCAAGCTCCCATTTCCAGGGAGATTTAAGAAGCAACTAGTGGACAAGGCAAGAGCTGTATTTGAGAAGGCACTCAAAGAGACACCACTCACAATGCCTCTCATTGATGCATTCTTAATGATGCCAAAGATGGGGAAGTTCTTGAAGGATGCTATTCTGAACAAGACAAAAGAGCTTCAAGGCATGGTAGTACTAAGTCATGAATGCAGTGCTATCATTCAGAAGAAGTCCATTCCAAGGAAGTTAACTGATCCAGGGAGCTTCACACTCCCTTGTGCCATTGGACCTCTTCTATTCTCTGGATGTCTTTGTGATTTAGGAGCATCAGTCAGCTTGATGCCATTCTCCATAGCTAAGAAGTTGGGCTTTAGAGTTTTCAAACCCTCAAAGATTTCTCTTATCCTTGCAGATAGATCAGTTAGATTGCCTGTTGGTATGTTGGAAGATCTACCTGTCAAGATAGGTGGTTTTGAGGTTCCAACAGATTTTGTTGTGCTGGAGATGGATGAAGAGCCAGTAGATCCTCTTATCTTGGGCAGACCATTCTTAGCCACTGCAGGAGCTATTATTGATGTGAGAGGTGGGATAATAGAGCTTCAACTTGGGTCTGAAAAGCTCAAGTTTGATGTGAATGAGATGATGAAGAAGCCCACCATTGAAGGTCAATGTTTCTATGTAGAGACAATGGATCAGTTGGCTGATGAGTTGCTTGAGGAGCTGAACACAGAGGATCCTCTTCAAGCTACTCTGACTCAAGAACAAGGAGACAATGGGCTCTTGGCTGAAGCAAGTGAAGGGTATAAGCTGTATCTGGACAATGCAAGAGAGCTGGGTCCTGAAACAAGGTTTGTGGAGCTGAACAGAA
>NW_006256901.1:5734734-5851349 GCF_000478725.1 Eutrema salsugineum | reverse complement strand
GCTTCATTGCGTTTTGGAGAATGATTTTTCTTTTTCAGGAGAGCCATATTGTATTCTTTGGCTGATATTAGAGGGATCTCTCCTGACATCTGCACCCATAGGATCCACCTAGAGGACCAATCTATGTCCTCTATGAGCACCAACGTAGACTTAACCCCAACCTTAGGGAAGTGGTTAAGAAGGAGATACTAAAGCTTCTTGAGGCAGGGATAATTTACCCAATCTCTGACTCAAGATGGGTGTCTCCTGTTCATGTTGTGCCCAAGAAAGGTGGGATCACAGTGGTGAAAAACGATAAGGATGAACTCATAGCTCAAAGAACCATAACTGGCCACCGCATGTGCATTGACTATAGGAAATTGAATTCTGCTTCTAGAAAAGATCATTTTCCTTTACCATTCATTGATCAAATGCTTGAAAGGTTAGCTAATCATCCTTATTTTTGTTTTCTCGATGGGTACTCTGGATTTTTCCAAATTCCCATAGATCCAAGAGATCAAGAGAAAACAACATTCACATGCCCTTATGGCACTTACGCTTATAGGAGAATGCCTTTCGGTTTATGTAATGCACCGGCCACTTTTCAAAGATGTATGATGCACATTTTCTCTGACATTATTGAAGAGAAAGTTGAGGTGTTCATGGATGACTTTAGTGTCTATGGCTCCTCCTTCTCGGATTGTCTCTCTAATTTGACACAGGTGTTGGAGAGATGTGAGCAACACAACTTGGTGCTGAACTGGGAGAAGTGTCATTTCATGGTGCAAGAAGGGATAGTTCTTGGGCACAAGATCTCTGAAAAGGGCATTGAGGTTGATAAGGCAAAGGTGGAAGTGATGGTAAATCTGCAAACCCCCACTTCTGTTAAAGGGATAAGGAGCTTCCTGGGTCATGCAGGGTTTTATAGAAGATTCATAAAGGACTTCTCAAGGATTGCCAGGCCCTTAACAAGACTGTTGTGTAAGGAAGTGGATTTCACCTTTGATGCTGAATGTGAAGAAGCCTTTAAGTTGATCAAGGAGGCATTGGTTAGTGCACCAATAGTTCAGGCACCAGACTGGTCCCTACCTTTTGAGGTCATGACAGATGCTTCTGACTTTGCTGTTGGAGCAGTACTTGGACAAAAGAAAGACAAGAAGCTGCATGTGATCTACTATGCCAGTAGAACACTTGACTCTGCCCAAGAGAAGTATGCTACAACAGAAAAGGAAATGCTGGCAATAGTTTTTGCCTTTGACAAGTTCAGAAGCTACCTGGTGGGATCAAAGGTCATTGTGTATACTGATCATGCAGCCCTTAGGTATTTGATGACCAAGAAAGATGCCAAGCCAAGGCTGTTGAGATGGGTTCTATTGCTCCAAGAGTTTGATATGGAAGTGCTTGATAAAAAGGGGATTGAGAATGGTGCTGCAGACCATCTCTCAAGGCTGAGGATTGAAGAAAAAGTCCCCATAGATGATGCTTTGCCTGAAGAGTCTCTCATGGTGCTCCATTCCTACTTGGAATTTGAGGAAGTAGAAAGCATTCAAGAAAGGAGGATGCCTTGGTTTGCAGATATAGTGAACTATCTTGCATGTGGGGTGGAGCCTCCTGAATTGGATGCTTACAAGAGGAAAAAGTTCTTCAGAGATGTCCAGAGATACTATTGGGATGAGCCCTACCTCTATGTTCTGAACAAGGATTAGTTATACAGAAGATGTCTTGCTGAAGAGGAGATGCAACCTGTGTTGCAGGAATGTCATGGTTCTGCTTTTGGAGGTCACATGGGGGCATTCAAAACTGTAGCAAAGGTTCTTCAAAGTGGGTTCTGGTGGCCTACAATGTTCAAAGATGCCCAATTGGTGGTTTCAGCTTGTGATGCCTGTCAGAGGCATGGAAATATATCTAAAAGAAGTGAGATGCCTCAGAACCCCATTCTAGAAGTGGAGATCTTTGATTGTTGGGGGATTGATTTTATGGGACCTTTTATTTCATCCTTTGGAAATCAATACATACTTGTTGCTGTGGACTATGTGTCCAAATGGGTTGAGGCCATTGCTTCCCCTACCAATGACTCCAAGGTTGTAGTCAAGCTGTTTAAGAGCATCATATTTCCAAGGTTTGGAGTTCCAAGGGTTGTCATTTCTGATGGAGGATCCCACTTTTTGAACAAGACTCTGGAAGGTTTATTGAGAAAGCATGGAGTTAAACACAAGATAGCTACTCCATATCATCCCCAAACTAGTGGCCAAGTGGAGGTATCTAATAGACAAATCAAGGCCATTCTGGAAAGGACTGTCAGCTCAACCAGAAAAGATTGGAGCAAAAGGCTGGATGATGCATTATGGGCTTACAGGACTGCTTTAAAACTCCAATTGGAACATCACCATTCAGTCTGCTATATGGGAAGAGCTGCCACCTTCCTGTGGAGTTGGAGTACAAAGCTATGTGGGCTGTGAAGTTTCTAAACTTTGATATCAAGACAGCTCAGGAGAAAAGAATCATGCAACTCCATGAGCTTGAGGAGATTAGGCTTGAGGCTTTTGAAAGCTCAAAGATCTATAAGGAGAAGACCAAAGTCCTGCATGACCAAAAGATTTTAAAGAGAGAGTTCAAGTGTGGTGATTTGGTCTTGCTTTTCAACTCCAGACTTAAGTTGTTTCCAGGAAAGCTTAAGTCTAGGTGGTCTGGACCTTTCAAAGTTCTTGAAGTGAGGCCTTATGGTGCCATTGTCTTGGAAGGGAAAAATGGTCAGGAATTTGTGGTGAATGGACAGAGAGTCAAGCATTACTTAGTTTCACAAGGGAAAGAGGAAGCTACATCAGTTCCTCTTCTTGATCCACCAGCCTGTTAACCAGGTTCTCAAAGTCAAACTTAGAGACTTTAAACAAAGTGCTCTTGGGAGACACCCCAAGCTTATCTTTGTACATAGTTCTTCTGATTTCTTCTCTTTTCTTTTATGTTTTAGAACTTTTTGATGGGTTTTATGAGTTGGTCTCAGGTACTAAGTGATCTTTGGAGGACATAGCTCAGTGATGAATGGAAAGAAGCATGTGAGAGAGCTGAGAGAAGTGTTTAAGGCCAGAAAAACGTTTAAGTCCCAAAAGCTGCGGCCTAGGAGTGCGGGTCAGAAGAGAAGAGCCCAGGCCGCAGCAAGGTTCGGAATTTACTCCGGCCTGGGCGTGCGACCTGGAAAGAGGAAGGCCGAGCCGCACAGAAAGAAGAAGGCCCGAAACGTTTAAGTCCCATCTACTGCGGGATGGGTGCGCGGGTCAGAAGAGGGGGAGCTAGGCCGCACGACTATTCGGAATTTACTCCGGCCTGGGCGTGCGACCTAGGAGCGTAGACGCTGAGCCGCACCAAAAAGAAGAAGGCCGAGGGTTCTAAGTGTTAAACCGTGCGACCTGGTGCTGCGGCCTGAAACCCAAGGAGTCTAAGTCGCACGATCGTTCGGAATTTACTGCGGGATGGTTATGCGGCTCAGAAGAACGATGGCCAGGCCGCACAGAAAGAAGGGAAACCCAAAATTCCCAAGTCCCAGAAGCTGCGGGATAGGAGTGCGGGTCAGAAGAAAGATGGCCAGGCCGCAGAAAGACTCGGAATTTACTCCGAGATGGTTGTGCGGGTCAGAAGAACAATGGCCAGGCCGCACAGAAAGGAAGGAAACCCAAAGAGTTTAAGTCCCAAAACCTGCGGGATTGTTGTGCGGGTCAGAAGAAGGATGGCCAGGCCGCAGCAAGACTCGGAATTCACTCCGAGATGGTTGTGCGGGTCAGGAGAAAGGATGGCCAAGCCGCAGCAAAATTATTTCCGGTTCTACACCGTCAGGCCACACATCGAACCCCTCCTACTCATTGGGGTCTGATTTCAACAGCCACTAGGTAACACTCAAAACCTTGTAAATAGCATATAGACTTTCTTTTCCTTTTGCATTTTGCTTGTTTGCTTTGGTTTCACTTCTTTCTCATACTTTTATAACACAAGGGACTGTGTTATTTAAGTGTGGGGGAGGAGTTTCATCCTTTACTAACCATGTTTTCTATTTTCTCATTTTACACTTTGAGTCTTGAGTCACATTCTAGTTGCATAGTCATCTAAGTGCATATAAAAACCAAAAAAATGGAAAAATCTGAAAAATTTTCACAAAAAAATGATCATGTAGTTGCATTCTCATTTTTAGGATTGAGTCTAGATTGCATTTGCATATAGGTTGCATCTTGCAAGGAGTAATGATAGGTTTTCTAGAGAGTACATCACTTTGAGAACTTGAATTGAATATGCTTGTGAATCTTTTTCTATGCTTGCAAAGTCTGAAATGATTTGAATCTGAGAAGCAAGTTTGAATTAAACTCAACTCTAATTAAGTGGGAACCTTGAACTTGACTTGAAAATATCTTGTGATGCATTGTTTGAAAAAGCTTGTGGATACCAATATACATACTTGAGCTAGAACCACTGTTTTTACCACTCTTTTCCTTAGCTCAAGTAACTGAATCCACATCATGGATCAGTTCCCATACCTTGAACCCATCCTTCTTTTAAGCCAATGTTTGTGTGAGAATTGAAAGGCCACCTTGGATCAAACTTAGCAGAAAGTGTTAGGTTTAGAGCGACAAGGGCAGGTCTCATTGAGTGCTGTGTTCCAACATCAAGGAACTGAGAGTTTTGGCGAGGAATAAGTGTGGGGGAAAAGACTTTTTGGTGAGTGGAAAAAGGTGAGATGAGTGGAAAGAGAGAGTGAAAATAACTAGGGGAATGAAAGAAAAAGAAGTCAGTCTTGGTGTTTTGAGAAAGTGAGCTCTGGTTTGTTGAAAAGAAAAATCTAGCCTCTAAGTGAAAAAGAAAGAAAAGAAGCCAAAAGCTCAAATGTTTTGATAAGAAAGAAAGAAGAGGCTAGAAGTTGTAAAAGAAAAAGAGCTGTGTAAAGTTTGAGTTCCAAGACTTGAGAGTGAAAGTGAAGAACAAATCCCCTAGTGAGAGAAAAATGAGTGTGAAAAGTGAGGTCTTTGAGCAAGAGAGGAAGCTTTGAGTAGAGGGTGGGGAGTGATGAGTCTTTGCCCTTGTATGCATAGGTTGCTTTTTACCTTTAGCATTCTGCCAAAGTTTGATCATTCATAGAGAGATCCCTTTGCTGCATTTAACCCACTTGAACACTGATGAGATCATTTTAATCTCATAGCCTCTCCCTAGCCAAGCCAGCTTGTTTAAACCTTGCATCATGAGATCCACCTGATAAAAGCTTAATGAATGTGAAAGAGTTGAGAGAGAGAAGAACTTGTGGAGATCCCTTGCTGAGTTGACATATATCTGAGTATGGCTTTGCATTGCATAATTGAGCATGAACTTGAATTCTCATTGTGATCACTTCTCTCAAAAAGAAAATGTGAACTCCCATTGCATACAACCTCTTTCTCTCATTTGCTCTTTTTGCTTGAGGACAAGCAAAGGACAAGTGTGGGGGAGTTGATATGTTCATAATTTGCATCATTTAGGTTGCATAAATCATTCCAAATCATGTTTTATTTCATGTATTTTAGGTCCTTAGGGTTTGTTTTAGAACTTAGGAGATGCATTAGGTCCCAATGAGTCTTTGCATGTTTTGAGTGTCTATCAGGTGATTATGGAGCTGAAAAGATGAATCCAGGAGGTGGAATGGTGAGCAGAGCTTGAAAAAGTGGAAAACTTGAGTCTATGGAGGTTATCGGCCATTCTCGCTGGCCAGGAAGGTTTTACCGGCCATTTTCATGTACCGCGGGAAGCTTTACCGGCCATTTTCACGTACCGCGAATTAAGTATATCGGCCAAAATCTCCGGGTGCGAACGAGTCTCAGAAATCACCTGTCCGGGGAGCCTTCCGGTCCGATTCAGATGGCGGGTCCTTCATAGAAGTTGGAGAGCATTGAAGCATGGTCTCATATCAATTGGAATCGTAGAATTCGGACGCGTGAGCAGAGAGATAAGCTCGTCGGAAGAAACCCCTGTCTCGCAGGTATTCCGGACCGAGCAGATCAGTTCTGAAGGATGCGAAGGACGGTGCACTTCCAGGCCGATTCAGCTTCCGGGTCCTTCATGAGAATCAGAGACATTTGAGTCTTCTTTCCAGAACGTCCAAGAGCATTCAATTCGGATCTATGAGCAGGAAGATACGGCCTCCGGAATGGACACATGTCTAGACGCCTCTCTCTGGTCGTATACATGCACTGCAAAGATGTGCCCTCCAGGAAGCCTTCCACCTCCCAAGCACTGAAACTTCCTTCACAAAAGTTGGAGATAAATGAGTCGTCTGTCTTCTGCAACCGAAATCATTCAATTCGGACAAGTATCACAGGAGTTACACTCTCCGGAATGCGAAGTGATCTAAGCTGCTCTGGATGCTGCGAGATGGTCTTGCGACTTGGTTAACCCGCAGGCCTGAAGATGAACGCCTGAATGCTGATGCTGCGAGTTGAAATGTGCGGGTAAACTATCACTGGAAGAGGTCTGGAGCTCCCGAGCAAGAGAAATGCTAAGTCCACAATCGTGCGACTTAGGCATGCGAGTCATCCGTGCCTGGATCTATGCCGCACGATCACTCGGAATTCACTCCGACTTGAGCCTGCGACCTAAGTGCAATAGAGACCAACCCGCACAGTTTCTACATCCCCCAGAAACCGGCTCAGCCCTGCGAGTTGGAGAGGAAGGAGACCATGCCGCAGAAACACTCGCAATTTACTCCTAGATAGGCGTGCGGCTCCGACAAGGCGATTCAAGCCTCACAAGACAAGTCTTCATCTACTGCGACTTAGGTGTGCGGCCTGGGACATACTGAACCGACCCGCAGCTTTTCCCACTTTATCCATTAAAGCCGGGTCAGGACCCGGTTTGTTCCGGGCTGACCCGGTTCGTTTTTAAGAAGGTATAAATACTTTTTAGGGTTTTTTGGGGGGAGAACTAAGTTTTATTCCCTTTGTCTCTTGCCTCTTTTGTGAAAAGACTCCATTAAGAAGAGAAATATCTATTTTTGAGTGTTTAATCAAGAGAGTTTTAAGAGATCTGGGTGTTTAAAGCTGTTTACTTTTGAATCTATCATCTCTATCTCCATTTCTCATCATTAATCATGCTAATCTTCTCAACTTGCAAAGGTTTAAGAGAGATTAGTATGATTAGTGAGTAATCCCATATTAAGGTCTTAGATATGTAGATTAGGGTGCTTAAGTGGTAGATTAGCGAGCTTAGGGGTTAGATCATGCATATTCCATTCTCTACAACTTGTTCTCTATGCTAGATCCATACAAATCATATGTGGTCTAGATTCTGGGCATTTCATGCACCAAAAGTGTTTGATGAAATGCCTGAACCAAAGTTGTTAGAGGTTTAAGTGTTATTCATCATGGGAATGATTGTTTATATGCTTAAATGACAGATTAAACTGATTCTTAATGCTTGTTAACTCATGTTTCACTGATGATGATTGGGTTTGGAACTGATTTAGCATAGGAGTTAATGCCTTCATGAGAGGATTAGCTTAGTTAGAGATGTTTATGTTAAATGGCTTGCTTGATCATATGATTCATTAGCTCATTAGTTTATCACTGAAGGCACCCTAATCCACTATCATGTCTAAGACCTTTCTTATCATCATTCATACATTCTCATCATTTGTCATTGTTTAGTTCTTGTTTAAGCATTTCATTAATCCTTAATCCTGTTTAAGTTTGTAGTTGTCTCTAGATTAATCAAAACCCACTCTTGTTTGCTTGAATTAAGAACTTGATCATATAGCTTAGTGTCTAACACCACATCTGGATTGATAAACCTCTTTGTGCTACATTGACAAGGGGATTGATAGCCCTGAGACCATAAAAAGTCTTATCTATCAGTCCAACCATACAGGATTGTTCCCCCCGACCCATTCGAGGAATTTGACCTCCTATCTGGAGCCGGATCCTCCACCCTCTGCTTCTTCGGATGCGAAGTCCTCTCGGAATCCCGCGAACTGAGCAAGATAGATTTGGACGACGGGTCGGCAGGAAGACCTCCGGCTGGAGTTTCATAAGCTCCGGAGGCTTGTTCGAGCGCATCACTCACAGCTCGATGGATCTCGCCAGTGCGAACAGGACCCGAGCTCCCAGCCTGAGCCCTGCTCTTCCTCGCTTTCTCGGCCTCACGAGCTGACGGTCTTCGAGTCATTTTTCCTTGAGATGGCTTGCGGATCAGAGGTTGATGCGAGGTGCTTGAAGAAGTGGCGTCTGGGACGTCCTAGCGGCCGGTACCTAAACATGAAAAACAATGAACTACGTAATAGCTCGCCATATCGAATGCGTAGCTTGGGCAAAACAAAACGCTCGAACTAACCAATCGGGATCTGGTGGAAATTAGCTGGACGATTGATAGACGGCGGGTTCAACTGGTCAATCTCAAGATTCGGAGTAACAGCGAGCTGCGGGGTATCTGTTCCAAGCGCGCGGCGAATTCTCTCCCTCGTAAAATTGGACCACAAACAGTCGCCGTTCCGCAGAGTAGCAATAAGTGCTCTATCAAAGCCGGTGTTAATCGGAACAACTGTGGAACAAAGAAAAACAAGTAGTCAGCAACAAACTAGTGACATAACTAATAATTCAAACACCCTAATGCTAACCAACTCTCGGAGCCCAGATGGTGGGCAGCCGACTAAAGTCGAAAGATCCGACGGAGTGCGCGTTAATCCGGAAGAAAAAGTACTTTTCTTTCCAACGATCATCGCGAGCCGCGATGTCTTCGAAAACACTGCGACTTTTCGAGGAGAGAGATAAAAAGATCCCGGAAAGGAAGAATTGCTCTTAATAGAGCACACCCTGTGGAGTTCCTCGATTCCGAAGGGGATTCCCGATTCGGCTGCCCTAACCTGTAATGCCAAAGCATGACGAACAAAGTTAGGGTTCATTTGGGGAAACGCGAGTCCCAAATCTGCCAATATCGTACGGAGACCCGGTGGAATGGGGAAAGAGAGCCCGCATGCGTCGAAGAACGGAGTGTAGGCGATGCTGTAACCAGCGCGAACCGTCTTCGGCGTCTCTCCCCTATCCGGAACGACGAGCTCGATCGAAGAAGGAATGTCGTGGATTCGCCGGAGACGAGCGAGATCTTTGGGCGAAATGATTGAAACCGTCGGAATATCGGGATGCTCCATCGCTGAATTTCGGTGAAAAGGAGTTTTCTCGGAAGTTTTGAAACGAGGTCGAAACGATATTTCTTGGATAAAGAAAGAAATTTAAAACAAAGGAAGCAGTTAAAGGAAACAGGAGGGGAGAAGTTACCTTGAAGCAAAGTGGGAAGCGTGCAGTTATGGTGAAAAGACGTGGGAAGTTGATCTTTATAAAGTGACAATTATGACTGCTATTGAGATTGATGTAATTCTCGCAATACCAAATCTGAACCGTTCATCTCTATCTGCGAACAAGATTTTACCATATCTCAATAAGATTAGAATACATAGAATCGAGGAAAATCTTAGCCTGATGGTTGAGTAAATCTCGACCCTCTATTTATGGGAGAATCGATCTGAACCGTACGAACAAAATCTCAAGAGAAGAGGGAAAGTCGAAGTATTCCCATATTAGTCCGCCCCTTTTAGTTCGCAGCTCACTAAACGGGCTGGGGGGCAAATGTTGGTGTTGGATTTAGCATAGATCCGGCCCATACTTCGGACAAATCACCACACAAGCTTTTCTGAGCTTTAAGGCCCATAAACGCAAGAAAGAAGGATCTTGGAAGGATATTCGATAGGACGTGATGAGCTACGAGAATGAGGAAGAGTGGATAAGTGAAGATCCCGAAGATCTCGGAGAGCTCGAGATCGTAACACCTCGCAAATCTCGCAGTAGTTAGCATCGGTCTACTTAGTATAAATAGTAGATCATTTCCATGTAAATGTGGATCCAATTTTTAGCTAGAAACATTCTTGTAAACTTATAGTCTCATCAATACAATCCAAATTCGTCGATCTTAATCTTTTACTTTACATCATTCTTACCAGAATTCTTGTCCTAATTCTTCTTCCACTAAACCAAACACTAAACTCTTGAGAGTGGATTTTAGGATCCATATGACCTGTTTAAGACCATGTTGAGAATACTATGTCCTTGTAGTTCCTTGCATTTATTTAGAGTTTTGAAATATTACTCATATTCTATTTCTTTAGTATTATGGTTAATTTGCCACATTTTTTTTGTTCATGTTAATTGCAGATCGAATGGATTTTGTTCGAAAGCTTGAATTAACATTGTCGTCTTCTCTCTTCTAATGCCATCATAACTGGACTTTACATAGCCAATTCTCTAGAAACTTTGCATCTCACAATTTTTTTTCTTTAATTTCTGAAACCCCCCAATTCAAATCGAAACGAAAGAAAACTTAGAGCACTGAAGAATGAAGAGCAATTCAAATTATTCACAATAATCCATGTAGCCATCTTTCCACAAAGCCAACAGTTATATTCACAAAGTCTAAAAGGAAGAAAGACAAAAACATAGAGGTTCAGACTTGAGACAAAACACTCTTCCTTAGGACTCAAGGAGATATTTACCATATCGAAATGGAGCGATTTTCTTAATCTCCCAACAATATCTTGATAAAAAAATGCTTGTGAGAGAGAGAGTTCTAATCAATGATGGTGTTACCTTCTTCACGAGTTCAAGACTCTTTCAATGGCGGAAACGTAAAACTCTTTGGGCATTGTACCTATGATGGACTCTCGTTTCTCCCCGTTCTTGAAGAGCAGAACTACTGGTACTGCCTTTATCTCATACTCTTCAGCCACCAACGAGTCACTGTCTGCGTTCAGTACATAGCAGTTTAGTTTTCCCGCATAGTCCCCTGCTATTTCGTTTATTATCCTGTGAACCATTCGGCATGGACCACACCAACTCGTGTAGAATTCGACTAGCACCGGGGTTTCGCTTTTCAAGACTGAGTTCTCCCACGATCTTTCTGTAACTTCAGTTGCTGCACATAGTCAAACCGGAAATAGAAAAGGACATAAGAATTTCAAAACAAGAGGAAAACCATCACAAAGAACTATAAGCAGTGTCCTGTCTCCTGTGTAACTGAAAAAATGCTGACAAATACTTCAACATGTCAAAGTAAGCATCTACATTTCTAATCTTTTTGGGTTTTGTGCTAAGCTGTGGAAGTAGACTAGAGTTGTATCAAAGTCAAACAACCAGAAGAAAACAGTGTAAGCCAAGGGTAAGAATGATTTATGAGCATCACAATAGTGGTATGATATAAGTTATACTCATATACATGTTTTGGTTATTCGATAGAAAAATCTTACGTTTTTTTCCATCAAAATAAATGGTTAGATATCAATTTAAATAAGCTCTAGTTGTTGCATTTCATGCCCATTTATAAACTATGAGCTCTAAGGAGCTTCGAGACCATACCTAACCTAGTTTCCTTCACCACTTTTTAAGCGGATTTCGATATTCTCAAGTCTCAACCTGCAAGATCTTCACACTACTCATATTCCATTTCTTTCTTAATCAATTGACAGGTGTGGATTCATGACTCTCACAGATACCTCCAAGTTCACAGAATAACTTCTTGTCACATTTCATGCTCTAATTAAGGAGCTTGACAACAACTATCCTAGTTTAATTGTAATCTATGAGCTCTAATTAAGGAGCTTGACAACAACTATCCTAGTTTCTAATCTCAACCTGCAAGATCTTCACACTTTTCTTATTCCATCCCCCTCTCTCTCTGATCAACAATAAGAAAACTAGCTCGACCTACATTGATGATCAAGATCAAGTTAAACGAAGCACAATAAATCAAATTGTAAATCAATCAAACAAAATACTAATCAAGATTTGAAGATAACAGATTCCGATTGTAAAAGATTCCAGGATTTCTACTTGAAGAACCACACAAATACTCATGATTCATGTAAAGAATCGAGGGAACGGAAGAACTATCTGGAAGATCAAGATCATCAATATACCTACCTTTAGAATCATGCACGCAGAGAGCAGAGAATCGGAGGCGAGAACCAGAGGAAGACAAGAGGGATCGTCTATCGTTAAGAAGTAGAGAGCGAGGGGAGATGTTGGTGACTGGGAAGAGACGCGACGGAGAAAAAATCGGTCGTGCTGAGGGAAATCCAGTGGACTTGAAACATATAGATGACGAAGAAGAAGAAGCCGCCATTGAAGAGTGATTTGAGAAGTAGAGGAGAGTTTTTGGGTTTCGTCAAGAAAAATTAGAAAGTTTGTGGAAAATGAGAAAATGAAGAATTTGATTCCATAATTCCATTATTTGACAGATCTGAGAGAGGTGGGTCCCAGTACACCGAACTATTGTCACACTCTAATCACGTGGTTTTGCAGAACCAGGCCGGTTCAATTGTTATCAACTTATCATACATGGTTCATAAGGGATTAAGGGTGTAGAAATTTGCTAACATCATTTTCTTTTTTTTTTTTGCCAACATCAATTTACCTTAGGCTTTTATTTCAATTTTTTCATGATATAAAAATGTATCATTTATTGATTATCTTATTTTGAATTATTTTGAAGTAATCAGTAAAGAGCCTATTAAACTCTAATCTCATACGTTTTTTCTTTGATGAAATCATTTGAAATTTGATTGAGAAGCATTGCACACATGATATTCTGTTGTATTGATCTTTCTTCTAGATGCCTGCTCACAAAAACTGCCTCGCTAAAAGCCGTCCTCTATGTGACTCCCCACCACTCCTATAACAAGGCAATTTTAGTTACCTATCCGAAACGTCCTTGAGAGCATATCCACTAGTGAACCTTAAGGTTCTTAGACTTCTTTTTTATTAATTTTTTTGTTTTTAACAGTGAAGATACTTTCTTTATTTTGTCCTTTCAATAATGTTCAGCCTCATAACCTGTGAATAGTGAAGATATAAACAGTACAATACAAAAGAAAATGGCATACAAACAAAAGCATCATGGGCCAACCAAGAGCTACCACGTCAATTTACCTTAGGCTTTTTTTTCAATTTTTTCATGATATAAATATGTATCATTTATTGATTATCTTATTTTGAAGTAATCAATAAAGAGCCTATTAAACTCTAATCTCATACGTTTTTTCTTTGATGAAATCATTTGAAATTTGATCGAGAAGCATTGCACACATGATGTTATGGTGTATTGATCTTTCTTCTAGATGCCTGCTCACAAAAACTGCCTCGCTAAAAGCCGTCCTCTATGTGACTCCCCACCACTCCTATAACAAGGCAATTTTAATTACCTATCTGAAATGTCCTTGAGAGCATGTCCACTAGTGAACCTTGAGGTTCTTAGACTTCTTTTTTATTATTTTTTTTGTTTTTAACAGTGAATATACTTTCTTTATTTTGCCCTTTCATTAATGTTCAGCCTCATAACTTGTGAATAGTGAAGATATAAACACTACAATACAAAAGAAAATGGCATACAAACAAAATCATCATGGGCCAACCAAGAGCTACCACGTCACTTAAAGGTAGTATGCTCAAACCCTTAATTAAGAGACAGTATAATCAATAACTGGATTTTTTTATTTATTTTTTGCTTATTTGCATAGGATACTGGGCCATAATACTCATCTAATATTCCAATGGACATGGTCTGATGTCAGATCATCAAAGAGTCTGACTCAGTTTCCTAGTCACTGAGCTATAAACAAATGCTTGGAAACAAAGTAATTTTAATTACCTCTCTAAAATGTCACTGCTACCAAAAAGTAGATATGCTTTCCCACTTTTTTGAATGATTCAGTTTGGTAACACTGAGCTATAAAAAACACTGAGCTATAAATAAATGCATCGTCCACTGTATGATATACTATAAACATGGTAATCTCAATTATTTCTTTGAAATGTCTTTGATGCCAGAACGCAAATGAGATTTTCCCATTGTTGAATAACTCAGTTTCTTAGTCACTAAGCTAATATTTATTACATCTTTGAAATGTTCCTGATAAGCAAATAACTCGGTTTCCTAGTCACCGAGCTATAAACACATGCCTTGTTCGTTACCCCTTTTAAATGTTTCTGTTACCAGAACGCAAATGAAATTTTCCAATAACTCAGTTTCCTTATCATTGAGCTATAAAAAACTGCCTCATTCCAGAAATAATCCAGGTAATCTTAGCTACCTCTCTGAAATGTCCCTGATGCCAGAACGCAAATGAGATTGTCCCAATTCTTTGTATTACTCGGTTTCCTAGTGACCGAGCTATAATACAAATGCCTCGAGAAACAAGATAATGTTAAATACCAGTCTGAAATTTCCCTGACGCTAAAATACGCAAATGAATTTGTCCCTGCCTCTTTGGATTACTCAGGTTTCTAGTCAACCGAGTTAAACACCTAAATGCCTTGTCTTGGTTCTACTGAAGAGATAAGATGATTCTCTCTTTGAGATTCTAGTCACTAGGCTATATTAAAAGCCAAAAGATCGTCCTTGATGCTAGAATGCAAATGATGAAGTTGTCTCACCTCTATGAGATGTACCTGATGCCAGAACGCAAATGAGATCGTCCTAATTCTTTGAATTACACAGTTTCCAAGTCCTCGAGCTATAAACAAATGCCTTGTCCCATAAACGAGGTAATCCTAATTACCTATGTGAAATGTCCCTGCTATCAGAACGTAAAAGAGGTTATTCCAAGACTGATCTGTATTACTTGGGTTCCCAGTCCAGCATAAACAAATACCTCGTCCTAGAAACAAGGTAATGTTAATTAAAATATTCCTGATTCCAAAACGCAAATGAGATTGTCCTGGCCTCTTTGAATAACTCAGGTTTCTAGTCACCGAGTTAATTAAACACATAAATCCCTCGTCTCGGTTATAATAAAGAGATACAATATTTATGATTATCTCTCTGGAGTTGCTTGAGACTAGTCCCTCGAGCTAAATGAAAATCTAAAGAACGCCCTTGATACTAGAGTGCAAATAAGGAGGTTGTCTCACCATTTTGACTAATCGGGCTTCTAGTCACCCGAGTTAAACACATAAATGCCTCATGAAGAGATACGATAGTTATGATTCGCTCTCTGGATTCACTTGAGATACTAGTCACTCAAGATAAATTAAAAGCCAAAAGAACGTCCCTGATGCTAGAATCCAAATGATGGGATTGTCTCACCTCTCTGTAATGTCCCTGATGCCAGAACGTAATTGAAATTTTCCCAATTCCCTGATTTACTCGGTTTCCTTGTCACTGAGCTATAAAAAAGTGCCTCGTTCCTACAAATGAGTTAATGTTAATGATGACCTCTCTGAAATGTCCGTGATGCCAAAACGCAAATGAGGTTGTCCCTGCCTCTTTATATTACTCAGGTTTCTTAGTCACCTGAGTTAAACACACAAATGCCTTGTCTCGGTTAAAATGAAGAGAAAGAATAATTATGATTCTCTTCTCTCTATGGAATTGCTTGAGATACTAGTCACTCAAGCTAAATGAAAAGCCAAAATAAAATTCCCTGATGCTAGAATGCAATGAGGTTGTCTCACCTCGTTGGACTAATCAGGTTTCTAGTCACCCGTGTTAAACAGAGAAATGCCTCATCCCGGTTCTAATGAAGAGATCAAAAGAACGCCCCTGATGCTAGAATGAAAATGATGAAGCCGTCTCAAGTATGGAGGACATTACCTTTCTGAAGCTACCAAAGGGAAAAGAGAAAAACAAAAGAACGACCCTGATTACCTTTCTGAGGTTAGTAAGCCTATTGGAATTACTGGGTTAGTCATCTGAGTTAAAGACCATCATCTCGGTTCTAAGTGAATGTCTATTATGAGATGAGGTAATTACGCCATTTATGACTCGAAACTTTTAAAGATTATTTTTCTTTCATCTATTTCAGGTATGTGATTTTATATTTCTCTGTATATGATGGTTTATGTCTTAATCAATTGAGTCTAGACATACATAGGACTTCAAAGCTTAATCTGTTTCTTTCTATGCAGGTTGACCTCAGTACCACCAAGTGATTGCCGTGCACACGATGTAGTATCTCAGCAATAAACAAATGTCTCATCGTAGAATCAAGGTAATCTTAATTACCTCTCAAACCCTGATGCCATAACGTAAAGCAGCATGTCCTGCCTCTTTGAATAACTCGATTTCTAGTCACCGAGATATATTACAAATGCCTCGTCCCATTCTATCTACGCTATCATGAGACACTAAAATTGCTTGAGATCCTAGCCACTGAAGTTAATGGAGTTAATGGAGTTTTAAGAGAATTCCCATGTTGCTAAAATGCTACCAAGGTTGTCCTGTCTCTTTGAAATAAGCTCGTGCTTGAGAAGGAGATGAGGATGATAGAAGAGTTTCCGGATTTGGAGTTTGAAGATAAGACAAAGACGCTGAGACAAGCTTGTTTCAAGGCTACCCACAAGAGGTTCAGCTAATGAAGATGGCAATACGGATAATTAAGTTTCTTATTTCTTGATTCACTTTTCGAATAAGCTCGTGTTGTTCCAACTTTATGCTATTAAGAGATGAGGTAATCTTAATTACCTCTTTGAAACTTCTCAAATTCAGAACGCAAATGAGCTTATCCCATGGTTTCTTAGTCTCTCTCAGTAATGAACAAATGCCTCTGTTCATAAACGAGGTAATCTTACTTATCTCTCTGAAACGTCCATGATGCCAGATCACCAATGAACCCTCTCTGAAACGTCCCTGATGCCAGATCACTAATGAACTTGACTCAGTTTCCTAGTAACTTAGCTATAAAAAATGCCTCTAAACCAGGTAATCTTAATTACCTCTCTGAAACGTCCCTAATGTCACAGAAAACAAAAAAAATCAGCTTGTCCCGCGTCGGTTCTAGTCACCAATGTAATCTTAATTACCTCTATTTAAAGTCCCTGATTTCCTAGACTCTCCGCATTAAACAAATGCCTTGTCTATAACATCAAGGTAATCTTAATTACCACTTTAAAACGTCCCTGATGCTAGAACGTAAATCAGCTTGTTCGACATCTATGAGTTTCCTAGTCACTGAGCTATATAACAAATGCATTGTCGTATTCTTGATATTGCTTGAGTTCCTAGCCACTCAAGCTAAAGGAAGTTCTAAAAGAATTTTGTGTTGCTAGGATGCAACTGAGGTTGTCCAGCCTCTTTGATACATACACAAATGAGCTTATCCCACGATTTCCTAGTTTCTCAACAATAAACAAATGCCTCGTCAGAATATAACGTTCCTTGATGCCAGATCACAATGAGCTATAAAAAAATGCCTCCAAGTGAGGTGAACTTAGTTACCTCTATGAAATCTCCCTGATGCACATATCACAAATGAGCTTGTCCCGCCTATGTGAATAGCTCGGTTTCCTATTCACCGAGCTATAAACAATTGCCTCGAAACACCGCCTTTTTGAATAACTCGGTCACTCGAGCTAAAAACAAAGGCCTTGTCTTGGTCTAATCGCCAGGGTAAGCCTCTTGGAATGATCGGTTCCTAGTCAGCTGAGTTAAATACAATCATATCGGTTCTAAGTGTATGTGTATTAAGAAATGAGGTAAGTACGCCACTTATGACTCAATATTTGTAAGATTACTTTTCTTTCATCTATTTCAGGTATGTGAATTTCTAGTTCTCTATATATAATCATTTATTTTTTATTTAGTCTAGACGTACATTCTATTCTAGAGCTTATTTGTTTCTGTTTATGATACAAATTTATTGTGTGCACAAGACATAGCAAACAAGCTTACAAATATCTTTCTTTGCATGTAGTTCTCCTCCGGTTTCTTTCCACTCCTTTACTAGAGTTTTGTGTTACTTTTCTACTCGGAATCTATTCTAAGGAATTGGAACTGCATATTGCTTTCACATTTAGTTTCTCTAGCTCTGTAAGAAACTAAGATATATATATATATCTTACACTGTTTTAATCTATTTGCATAAGTTTGATATCCATGTTGATTGAGTTAATGGTAGATATTACTGAATACCTTTAAATTTAAATTTCTTTCATTTCAGTTAATGTTAAACATTTTTGAATACTTTTGTGTTGATTTTATCTCTATGTTGAACTTATTTTGATGTTGAATATATCTCTTTATGTTCTAATATGCTTTTTTTTCCCTTAAATCAAATGTCCTCAATACTTTCCGTTGAATTTACATTTCAGTTATTGTTTTTTTATTTTAATATAATAGATTATGTATTTTCTATGTCGATTTTATATCTTTAACTTCGTATTAAGAAATTGATTGTGGAGTGCATAATAGCCATCTTGATCTTATCTCTGCTTCACTGTGTAATTGGAAATTGTCTCACATACTTACTTGAGAAATGTTTTGCTTATAACGTGTTTTTATCATACTGGCGATGCTGTATGTAATTTCCTAAATTTTTCAGCTTAAGTTTGATAGATTCTCGATACTTCCAGTTCTAATATACTTTCTTTATTATTTATTCCTTTAAATCAAATGTCCTTAATACTTTCCGCTGGAATATATTTATCTTATGCTTTCCCTGTTACATTGTTTCTTATGACTGATGTTGAAAATGATCTGTTAGGTATCTGTTTTTTAATATGTTTCATGTTAGTTTTCTAGTTTTATTCTTTTTTGGTGCTATTCTTATTATGATCTGACTTTATGGTGGAGACGCGGAAGCTTAAGATCGGAAAGAGAGCGTTTGGGTGAACGATGATGGGAGCGAGGGTTTTACGGAATTAGAGAAATCGATGGAATTGATTTCATTTATGGATTTGAGAGTACTCCTCTCAGTGCTTGTGTAGACACTGCTTGTGTAGACAGTAGACACAAGCTCTTTGGGAAGTTAAAGACTTCCTCTTTTTGGTTTTTTTTATTAGATTTTTTCTAAAGCAAAGATGATGCAAAACACAATACGATGAGTTGTTATATAGCCACTAACACCGACCTAAAGCTAATAAGAATCCAAAAGAGAAAAAGAAAAAGACTTAAAACCAACTTAATTAAGAACTAAAGAAAAGGAAAACATAAAACATAAAGAACACGTCACCAAAACACCAAACACCAATGACGGTTCGTAAAACTTGATAAGGATGCTCTGCATCAGGTCCTCCCGGGTAGAAGGAGATTCACCCTCGAATCTGAAACGTTATTTTCGCCATGATAAGGAAAAATATGTTTCACATTGAAGACGTTAGCTGTGCGAATGTCCGGTGGAAGACTAACCCGATACGCATTTGAGTTAATGCGTTCAAAACTTCCACTGGCCCAATCTTATGCGACCGGAGTTTCAATTTTTTTTGATACATAATGTGTTTTTAAAAATTGTTGTTATAAGAAATTTTGTTATTACTTTATTTTGTACTTACTTTTGTACAATTTTGAAAAATGTTTTTTAAAACATTAAAGTTTTCTTAAAAAAATTGTTCTTAATGTCTTTTTTTTTTTTTTTACAATTTATAAGTTTTTAACTTTAGATAATTTTTTTAAAAGGGATTATGGAGAATATCAAAGTCATATATCTGGTACGTCGTCTCAATCCCGACGAGGACGTACCAATGAGAGCTTTTCGTCGAGGACTCATACGGATACGCAGATCTCGGAGTCTAATGATAATCCGGAGTTTCCGGAGTTGGATGATATCCTAGAGATTCCCGCGGTTCCGGAGAGTTCTTCTCGTGCTCCTCCGTCGTCTGATGCATTCTACACAAGTATTAACAATTTACTCAGTGAGTCCAGACAAGAGTTATGCACACCGCTTGATCCACTTCGGCAAGGAGATGCGACTTGGTAACAAATTATTTTTTTTTTATCATTTTATTCTTTTAAAAATATGTTTATAAAAATAACAAGATTTTTTTTTTAAAAGGCTTGGATATACAGGATTAGCAAGTACATTTTGAGAATGCTGCATTCACTCCTCAAGAAACCGCACAAGAAATTTTCTGACATCCCTATCGAAGAGAAAAACATATGGTTCAAACAGTTTGCGGTAAGTTTCAAACAATTTATTCAATACTCAAATTTTTTCTTAAATTAGTATTATTTCAGACAATTTTTCACCAAGAGTTTACATGGCATCCAAACCGCACAAGGAAGGTGGAGGGCTTGTTTCTTGCTGAGTGTGCTATGCAATTCTCAAGAAACATGTACGTGTGGAAGCAGAATTGGAGGAAGGGGAAAGGCAAACCGAACCGAAAAAGTAAAGGGCAATATGTTCACAACTCCGGATCGACGAGCTTCTTGAGTCAAGAAGACCAAATGGTAAAAAAAATTTATCTTTTTTTGGGATTTTACAATACTTGTTCACTTTTTATTATAACATTTAAGTGTTTTTTTATAAAAAAAAATAGAGTAGAAAGGCTGGAGGAGTGCGTCCAGATCTTCTTCAGGTGATGAAGAAGGTGCACACAAAGAAGAGGAGCAATGTGATTCATGATCCTCTAATGAATGAAATTTATGAGAAGGTGACGCAGACCGTCGAGAGCAGTCAACAGTCACAAGGTGACTCCTCATCCCCCGTCTTTTTGTCGCACGAGGAAATCAACCGTTTGGTTCGCGAAGTAAGTTTTCTTGGTTTGTCTACCTTTATTTTTTTGTCTACATTTGCTGTTGGTATTAACAACTTATTGTTTTAATTGTGCAGGAACTTCCATTGAAGAAAGGATGCCGACGTGGTCTGGGTAATGTTGTCTCGAGTCAAGAATTTTTTGGTTCTTCTTCTTATCCCGAAGATATCGTCGAGTAAAACGAAGAGCTCAAGGCAAAAGCAGCGGATTTGGAGCACAAGTTGGATGCAACACAACAGGAGCTCACTAGGACCAAATCGGAGCTCACTACGACCAGATCGGTAGTCGCAACCATGGCAAATTGGATGAAGGCGAGATTCTCCGACTTCCCGAAATTTGGAATTTTAGGAACAGAAAATCCAGAAACCTAGATTTAGTTTTTTTTGGTTATTTGAATATTTGAATTTTAAAAATTGTTAAAATATTTTAATTATATTTATAAATTTCAGTTTTATTTATATTTAATTTACAATGTTATATCTCTGAATTAATGTTTTTAAATTATTTTTTTATTTTGATTTTTTTTACCGTCGGAAAATCGTCGGTAATAAAAAAAAGGACCGTTGGAAATCCGTCAGAAATGATTATTCGTCGGAAATTCGCCAGAAAAAAAAAACCGTCAAATTCGTCGGTATTCCGTCGGAATTTAAACCCCGAGAAAACCAAAATCATTGGAAACTCGTTAGAAAAGTTGCGTCTTCCGGAATCCATTGGAAAAGTTGCGTCCTCGGGAATCCGTCGGAAAAGTTGAATCATCAGGAATTCGTCGAATAATTGGAGTCCTCAGTAGACGGATTTTTTTCCCGACGAGATGATCTCGACGGCTTGTTTTCGTCGGAATTCCGTCTAGAATGGCGTTTTCCGACGGATTACCAACGGATATAGTCGTCTGAAAGCGGGTGTTTTCTTGTTGTGTTCGTCATGTAGTTCTTTAATAATGCGGAGACGTAAGCTACACTCTGGAATGCAAAGCTGGTTGCCTTTGAAGAAGCGCCTGTTGCAACGTCACCCAGAATTCGTGCAAACTAGGGATCAGAGCAATACAATTCGGAGAATGTGGAAAAGCCAAGGACTGACGTGTGCATCGTCGCAACTAATGTATGACGCCGACTTAATGCATCAGCCACACGATTAAGTTTTCCTGCTTGATGGCGATTTATAAATGTAAACTGCTGCAAAAACGCGATCCAAGTAGCATGACAAGATGAAACCTTAGCTTGACTATCCAAATGTTTGAGAGCATCATGGTCAGTGAACAGGATAAACTCGCAATGAAACAAATAATGCCGCCAATGCTTGATGGCTTGAATGACTGCGTAGAATTCAATGTCATAAAAGCTATTACGGATGCGAGCACCAGAGAGTTTCTCACTATAATACGCAATTGGACGACCTTGCTGACTTAAGACTGCACCTATACCCAACTTAGATGCATCACTGTGAAGTTTGAATGCCTGCGTGAAGTCAGGTAAGACCGGAATGGGAGCTGACGTGAGCTTAACTTTGATCTCTTGAAAGGCGGTTGTAGCTGCAGGATTCTAATTGAATTTGCCTTCTTTATACAATCCGTAATGGGAGCCATAATAGTGCTGAAGTGCGGAACAAAATGACGATAAAAGGATGCAAGTCCATGAAAACTCCGAACTTCTGTCAAAGAATGAGGTTCAGGCCAAGAACGCACATCGTCTACCTTACTCTGATCGACAACAAGACCATCCTTGGAGACCACATACCCCAAGAAAAGAAAATGATCAGTACCGAACTCACATTTATGCTTGGCGATAAAAAAACTTATCTCGTCGCAAAATGTCCAAAACACTATGCAGATGCTCGATATGCTCCTCAAGTGTTGCGCTGAAAATCAGAATATCATCAAAATAGACGACAATGAACTTTCCAATGTACGGTCGCAGAGCCTGATTCATAACTCGCATAAAAGTGCTCGGGGCATTAGACAACCCAAAGGGCATGACAAGCCATTCGAATAACCCTTCACGCGTTTTGAACGCTGTTTTCCACTCATCACCGGGTTTGATACGAATTTGGTGGTAGCCACTTTTGAGATCAAGTTTCGAGAATATCTGAGTGGTTCCAATCTGATCCAATAAATCGTCCAAACGAGGAATTGGGAAACGATAGTGAACCGTAATTTTGTTAATAGCATGGCTGTCAACACACAACGTCCAAGAGCCATCCTTTTTTGGTATCAACAGAGCCGGAACAGCGCAAGGGCTCAATCTCTCTCGAATATGGCCTTTAGCGATCAATTCCTCTACTTGTCGACGTAACTCTTCATGTTCTTGAGGGCTCATTCGGTAATGAGGTCGATTAGGAAGTGTAGCACCGGGAACAAGATCAATCTGGTGTTGTATATCATGAAGAGGCGGTAAACCCAAAGGTAAGTCGGGAGGAAAGATGTCTTCAAACTCCTGTAATAATGCCAAAAAAGCTGATGGTACAGACCTAGTAGTGCCACTTGGAGAAGGAGATGAAGGCAGAAATGCTAAGAGAAACCCAACATCTTTGAGTTCTTTTTCAAACTGTACACGAGAGCAAATTAATAAGGATTGAGGCGTCGTCTCGTTCGAAGTGTTAGGCTGTATAGCCACTTCAGTTTTTGCTATCAGAAGGGACGACGGTTCTGGCGTAGGGAGCAGAACAATACGTTGATTATCGAAAACAAAACTGTAAGTGTTTTTCTTGCCATGGTGACATGTATCACGATCATACTGCCATGAAGGGCCCAAAATAAGATGACTAACATCCATAGGTGCAATGTCGCAGAAGGTTGTACCTTTGTAGATAGTCCCTATCGAGAATGAAAAAAGAGCACGGTGAGTAATTTTAACCTCTGTTCCTTCGGAGATCCAAGCAAGTGTGTACGGAGCTGGATGGTCTTCCCGTTTCAAACTGAGTTTCTTGACTGCTGTCTCAGAGATCATGTTTCGACAGCTTCCAGAGTCAATAGCAAGGTTGCACAGTTTGCCTTTGATTGTACATGTGGAGCGAAAGATATTTGTCTATAACCATGGCTCCTCATATCCTACGGGAACCAATAAAATACGGCGCATCATCAGTGCATGAGCATTTGTATCACCAGAGGTAAAAGCAATTTTGAGTTGTTCATCGTTGTCATCTTCGTCGTGCAGCAGAGGGTCGATTTCATCAATAATCAGACCACAACGGTTTTGATTAGGACATGCCGTTTGTCGATGACCTGTCTCTCCACAAGCATAACATCTAAGCGCAGGAGGACGTGAAGAATGCCGCAAAGTGGCATCCTCAAAACCAGAAATCACGCGGTTCCCTTGTTGTGATTTAGCAGAGGACTCCGGTGTGTCGCGCGTCTGAGTAGGAAGGTTACCAGTCTCGGAATCAGAGTTAGAAGAACGGTTCCTCCAATGATTTGAATTGTTCCAAGGTGTAGCAGCATGTGTTTGAGTCTCAAAAGCCACTGCTCTGATGAGCCTCAGCTAATGTCGTCGGATCAAATTGGAGCAACGAATTCTTTAATTGCAGACGAAGACCACCAATAAATCGTGAAACCAGCAGTAGTTGAGTGTCATTAAGGTCATTACGGGTCAGAAGTGTATAAAATTCTTCGGCATATTCATCCATGGTCCGTGTTCCTTGCTTCAGATTCTGCAGTCTTGTAAACATTGTACGATCATGATTGAGTGGTAAAAATTTCTCCCGAAGGTGTTTCTGCAACTTTGTCCATGTCGTAATATTTGATTTTCCTGCGCGAGCTCGATTAGCTTTGAGCTGAAGCCACCATGATGCAGCGAGTCCCCTGAATCTCGTCGCAACCAAAGGAACCTGTCTGTCAGGTGGTACTTGTTTGAACTCAAGGTCTTCTTCCACGGCAACGAGCCAGTCTAAGAGATCTTCGCCACGAACACTACCCTGGAACTCAGGAATATCAACTTTTAACCCAGATTCCCAGCGACGATCACCTCCTTGATTCTGTTGTTGATTCGGTCTAGTGTCTTGTTGTCGTTGCTGTAGCTGATTCCTTGCGAGAGGATTATTATTGTCCTCTTCTCCTCTGTTGTCGTTATTGTTGTCGTTGTTGTTGTTAGCAGCTACGACTTTGTTATTATTGGTCACTGCGGCAATCAAAGCTTGCTGATTTTGAGCGAGCGTTTCTCCTAACGTACGCATCGATTGTTGAAACGAGTTCAGAAAATTCTCATGCATCGTTGCCAACGTGCGTTGCAGGTCTGCCATGGAGATGCCTTCGGGAAGATCTTTCTTAGGAGGCATGACAAGATGACGTATGACCCAGAAAAGGCCCTGTAATCTGATACCAACTGGTGGAGAGGCGGAAGCTTAAGATTGGAAACGGAGCGTTTGGGTGAACGATGATGGGAGCGAGGGTTTTACAGAATTAGAGAAATCAATGGAATTGACTTCTATAATGGATTTGAGAGTATATCCTCTCAGTGCTTGTGTAGACACGAGCTCTTTGGGAAGTTAAGACTTCCTCTTTTTGGTTTTTTATTGGGTTTTTTCAAAAACAAAGATGATGCAAAACACAATACGATGAGTTCTTATATAGCCACTAACACCGACCTAAGGCTAATAAGAATCCTAAAGGGAAAAGGAAAAGGACTTAAAACCAGCTTAATTAAGAACTAAAGAAAAGGAAAAGATAAAACGTAAAGAGCACAGTCACAAGGACTCATCGGAAAAATATCTTTTTCTCTCTCCTCCAAAAGTGCGATTTCCCTTGCGACTAAAGTGCCCTCTTTCGTGGTCGCCCTCCGGCGGCACCTTCGCCGGCCGCCGTCCGTTTCAGCCCTCTCAGGCCCTCCCCTCCTGATGGAGAAGAAAAAACCCAAATCCCCTCCAAAAAAACCTCCGCTGTCCAAGCCTTCGCTTGATGCCTCCGCTGATGGCACCTCTCTTTCAAATCAGTCGATCCCGATAGCTGACCCGTCGCCGGTTGAGCCTTCCAAGGAAGTTGTCTCGCCTGCCTCCTCTGCTCCTTCTGAGCTGGCCCCCTGTGCTAGCTCCGATTCCCCAGATCTGGCCCCCAACACCAAATCTGAGGTCATTGTTGTAACTGAGATCGCTATGGCTATAGCTGATCCAGAACAAACCCAAGTCGATTCTGATGCGGCTAGTGACGCTAGCAAGCTCGTTTCAAATGCTACAACTGAAGAAACCTCACTCGATGTTGACCCAGTTGTCAACGCTAAAGTTGATACTGATGCGGCTAATGACGCTAGCAAGCTCGCTGCGAACTCGGCAAGCTCATGGTCCGCCCTCGTCAAAGGAACAGCAAAACCGCTCTGTACAAAGAGAGAAGCTTTCACTCTTCCGTCAGGGGAATCATGTGTGAAGATTCTAAATTCCGTCATAGAGCGGCACAGGAAATCATGGGACTGTTTTGTTATCGGTCAGTTCTACTCGGACCCTCCTACTCAAGGTATTATCCACAACATAGTTAATGGTATCTGGAGTAAGCAATACAGGGATATTTCAGTATCAAAGATGGAGGGAAACGCTTTCTTATTCAGAATTCCAAGTGCTTTCACCAGGAACCGGGTCATCAATCAGAGATTATGGCAAATTGAAGGTCAAACTATGTTCGTTGCTAAATGGGAGCCTGGTGTTATCCCTGCTAAACCAGAACTCTCATCTGCCCCCATCTGGCTGGAACTGAGAAACGTTCCGCTTCAATTCTTCAATGACGAGGCTCTGGGAGAAATCGCGGGTATGGTTGGTGATCCAAAGTTTCTCCATCCTTCTACGGCAAACAAAACTAATCTGGAAGTGGCTAAAGTCTTCACAATCATCGATCCCCGGAAGCCCTTTCCAGAAGCGGTAAACGTTCAGTTTGAGTCGGGAGTGATCAGCAGAGTTCTTGTGTCAAGCCCGTGGATGCCTCCTGTCTGTAGTCACTGCAAGGAGATAGGGCATAATCTTAAGCGGTGCCCAAAAGCCCCAATCACCTGTGTGTCCTGCTCTTCTTCAACCCACGATCTTAACAACTGTCGTAAAGCTAAGCAGGGTATAAGTGTTGGCAAGAAAACAAGAAGAGGTCGATCTAAAAGCAAAGTGTGGACAGAGATTTCTGACAGAAAGAATGTTCTTGCTGCGCCATCGAATATTAAGATTGTTGAAGGAACCTCTGATATCGGAAAGGGTAAGGATCTCAATATTGGTGAATCTAGTGCTGGTAAAGTCATTGCTCAGGCCGTAATCGATAAAGCTGTCAAGCAGAAAGGACTAGAAATCAAGAATGTCGTTGTTTCGCAACCTGATGAAGACTCTGATGATATTCTTTCTAATGGGTCAGAAACCGAAGAAGAGGAGGACGACCATGAAGAGGGCCAAATCATCGAAAAGACAAGGAATAATAAAGCCATCCCGAAGAAACAGAGTATGGTAACGCGTGGATCAAGGGGCAAGGGCCCCATCTATCCATAGTTTATGTGTAAAAACTTTTTTTGCTGGAACGTCCGCGGTTTCAATGTATATAGTCATCGCAGCGGTTTTAAGAAGTGGTTTCATATTAACAAACCCATTTTTGGCGGCTTACTAGAGACTCATGTCAAGCAGCCGAAAGAAAAGAAGTTTATAGATGCTATCTTTCCGGGCTGGTCTTTTGAATGCAACTATGAATTTTCGGAGTTGGGGAAGATCTGGGTCCTCTGGCACCCGAGTGTCAAAGTTGTGGTCATCTTTAAATCCTTTCAAATGGTTACGTGTGAACTCACCTGGCTAAACTCGCAAAACGTGGTCATTGTTTCAATAATCTATGCATCTAACATGGCAGAGGAAAGGGTTGTTTTGTGGAAGGAGATTGCTGACCTCGCGGTTTCTCCTTCTATCCAGGGTAAACTGTGGCTTATGCTTGGCGATTTTAATCAGGTCTTGAGTCCGCAGGAGCACTCAATGCCATCGTCCCTGAATGTGGATAGCAGAACTCGGGAGTTCAGAAACTGTTTGTTGGATGCCGATTTAGCTGACTTGAACTTCAGGGGTAGTACCTTTACGTGGTGGAACAAAAGGAAATCTAGCCTAGTGGCAAAAAAATTGGATCGCGTGATGGTAAACGACGCCTGGTATAACTTCTTCCCATCTGCTCTTGCCGTTTTTGATAGTCCGGACTTCTCAGATCATGCGGCTTACTCAGTTGTGTTAGATCCTCTCTTGGAGAAGCCGGAAAATCCATTTAAGTTTTTCAACCTGCTGCTTCGTAACAAAGACTTTATTCACTGTATCGCGGCCAGCTGGTATGGATTCAATGTCGTTGGCTCTTCGATGTTTCAGGTCTCCAAAAAACTAAAAATGTTGAAGAAAACCATCAAGGATTTTAGTAAAGACAATTACTCTGGTATTGAAAAGAGAACATGAGAGGCCCACGAAAAGCTCATGCTCTTCCAAAATCGGATGCTGGCTAACCCTTCCATTGCGAATGCAGAGTCAGAGATGAAAGCTCATGAACAATGGGCTGAGCTATCACGTGCAGAGGAGGCTTTTTTCCATCACAGATCTAGCATTAACTGGCTAGGCTTGGGTGATAGCAATACTGCATACTTCCACAAGATGGTCAAGACGAGGAAGGCGGTAAATCATATCCACTACCTGGTTGATGGAAATGGTAAACGGATTGAAACGCAGAATGGAATCCAGGACCTATGTGTGAACTATTTCTCAGACCTTCTTGGAGGTCCAGTTGATCCGCCGATGTTCGAACAGAATGATCTTAAATTGCTTCTTCAGTTTTCTTGTTCGCCAGCCCAGAAAAATAGCATGATCAAGCCCTTCTCTTCTGAGGACATAAGACTGGCGTTCTTCTCTTTGCCTAAAAACAAATCAAGTGGGCCTGATGGATACTCTTCGGAGTTTTTTACTAAGTGTTGGGAGATTGTTGGACCGGAGGTTACATCAGCTGTGGCTGAATTTTTTGAATCTGGAAAGCTGTTAAAGCAATGGAACTCCACAACACTGGTTCTTATCCCAAAAATCACAAATGCTTCGTCCACTTCAGACTTCAGACCAATATCATGCCTGAACACAGTTTACAAAGTTATTTCCAAGCTGCTTGCAAACCGGTTAAAAGTTATTCTCCCCCAGGTTATCTCTGACTCCCAAACTGCTTTTATGCCTGGTCGTTTGCTTGTGGAAAATGTCCTCTTGGCTAGTGATCTAGTTCAGGGATATAATGCTCGGAGAATAGAAGCTAAAGCTATGCTAAAAGTGGATTTGAGGAAAGCTTTTGATTCTGTTCGTTGGGATTTCATCATTGGTGTGCTCAGAGCCATCGGCTTACCAGAACGATTTATTAACTGGATCGCCGAGTGCATCTCAACCCCTACTTTCACTATCTCTGTTAATGGATCCACTGGCGGCTTCTTCAAAAGTACTAAGGGGATAAGGCAGGGAGACCCATTATCTCCTTACCTTTTTGTCCTTGCTATGGAGGTCTTCTCAAGACTGTTAGTCTCTCGGTATGATTCGGGCTACATCTCTTACCATCCCCGCACTTCTGGTCTGAAGATAACCCATTTTATGTTCGCTGATGATGTAATGGTGTTTTTTAATGGAAGTAGTTCTTCATTGCACGGGGTAAATGAATGCCTGGACGACTTTGCGAGTTGGTCTGGGTTACATATGAACAGGCATAAGACGGAGCTTTTCTACGCAGGGTTGAACGGCCAGGAATCTACTGCTATCAACAGCTATGGTTTCCCGGTGGGTTCTCTCCCTATACGTTATCTCGGTTTGCCTTTGATGAGTCGTAAACTCAAGATTAACGAGTATACTCCCTTGCTGGATAAGATCACTGGTAAATTAAGCTGTGGGCGGTTAAATCGTTATCTTTTGCAGGGCGTCTGCAGCTTATCGGCACGGTCATTTCGGGGACAGTAAACTTTTGGATCTCGGCGTTTATTCTTCCGAAAGGATGTATCAGAAAGATAGAGGCCCTCTGTGCTATGTTTCTTTGTTCGGGAAATATTGATAGAGCTAAAGTGGCTAAGGTTGCACGGAGCACGGTTTGTCTGCCTAAAGAGGAGGGCGGCCTTGGTTTACGAAGCTTCTCAGTATGGAACAAGGTGCTGTGTCTTTGTTTTGTCTGGCTTCTTTTCTCCAATACAGACTCCCTCTGGGCCAAATGGAACAGGCATTTCCATCTCGCAAGAAAAAGTTTTTGAGCTCTTGAAGAATCTATTCATGACTCTTGGACTTGGAAGCAGGTATTAAAGCTCCGACCTCTCGCCATCAGATTCTCGAAAGCAATTCTGGGAAGAGGTATCACCATCAGTTTCTGGTACGACGCTTGGACTCCGTTTGGGCAACTAATTCAGTTCTTGGGTCCCGGGGGCTCTAGAGATGCTCGTATCCCCTTAAATGCCGTGGTCAGAGATGCAGTTACCAGCCATGGTTGGTGTTTGGCCAACCCAATATCTGACGAAGCCACCCTTCTTCATGCATACCTAAGTACCATCAACTGCCTACTGATGATGCGAGAGATGACCATTTCGAATGGATTACTGCTGATGGCTCAAGTTCTGCCCTGTTTTCTTCGTCTCGCACTTGGGATGTATTGAGACCAAGAGCAGATAAGAAAGATTGGGCAGACCTAATCTGGTTCAAGGGTGCAGTTCCGAAGTTTGCTTTCACAATGTGGGTAGCCAACCTTAATCGCCTTCCAACCAGATCCCGTCTTGCCTCTTGGGGCCTTCATGTCCCTTTATCGTGTTGTCTGTGCTCTTCGCTTGTGGAAAACCGTGATCACCTTTTTCTCACATGCGAATATAGTGTTGTGGTTTGGAAGCTTGTTCTTCTTAGACTCAAGCCTCATCATAGATTATTCAACAGCTGGCCCGAACTCCTATCCTGGATCAGATTGAGCAATGGTTCTGCGCCGTCCATCCTCCGCAAGTTAGCAATCCATGCCACGGTTTTCCATTTGTGGAAACAAAGGAACAATGTGCTCCATAACAACATCATCATTCCTACTTCCAGTTTGTTCAGGACTATTGACTGTGATGTGTGTAACACTATATCTGGAAAGGCTTCGGCGATCTTATGTCTCTCTGGATTAGATGACTCCTTTGTATCTCCCCATCTCTGGGTTCTACCTTGTTTTTATTTCTTTTTGCCGAGGTAGTAACATTTCTTAGATTTGCATTGTAAATCTTCTTTCATTATTCTAATGATATTTACAGTTTAGCAAAAAAAAAAAAGAACACAGTCACCAAAACACCAAACACCAATGATGGTTCGTAAAACTTGATAAGGATGCTCTGCATCACTTTAGTTATTTGGGATTCAGCCATACTTGATGAAATCTTAGATGTTTCAATTCATGTGGCAAGCATCATCATATAAAGTTTTTTTTCCTTTAACTTGTGTTCTATGTCTAATGTCTCTGTTTCATATGTTTTTTTCTCATATCATTTATAGATTTCATTGCTAAGTTTAAAGTTTCTTTACTTGCTTATGCTAATAGTTTCTATATGTCAAAATGTCATAGAGATCTAACTTTTGTGAGAGTAGAAGTATTGGTTAATATTGTAGGTAACTCGAGGTAATTTGGGATTCAACCATCCCATGTAAATTTTTACCTTGATTCGTTTTTTGAGTCTTATATCTCTCTTTTCATATGTTTGCGCTCATATCATTTAGAGTTGATTGTTAACTTCAACGCTCTTTTACTTGTTATGCTAATAGTTCTATTTTAGCTTTTGTGTGTCCAAGTTTCAAGTTTGGTGAGTTGAAAGTATTAGTTAGTGTCATGTGATTCTTTATTTAACAGTATTCATATAACTCGTCAATTTTAATATTGGTGGCTAGGATCCTTGATTCATTTTTACAAAGATCAAAAGCTGCTTATTTCTTAGACTTGACACGTTTGAGTTAGATGAGGTTTAATTGGAAAACCATCTAATCACATGCAGCTACTATTGGAGGTTTCACGTAAGTGTAGGAGACTATGTAGGAGACTATGTAGCAGCTGGAATTAAAGAAATCTAATTTGCAGAAGATTGATATCCATGCTGAGTTAACGATAGATATTGCTGAATACATCTAAAAGTAAACTTTTTCATTCAGTTAACGTTAATATTGTTGAATACCGATTGCTTTAATTACAGTTTTCTGAATCCCTATTTAGACTATGAGTTATTGTTTTTTTTTAAAAAAAAATTGTATTGTCTATTCTCGATGTTGAATTTATCTCTTAAACTTCGTATAGTCTTTGGTACAGAATTTCCTTTCATAAGAAAAAGTAATTGTTGAGTGCATATAAAACCTATCCTGATCTTACCACTGTATCACTACGTAATTTGAAACTTGTCTCGCATACTTATTTGCGAGAAGATTTACTTATAATGTGTTTTACTTATAAATGTTTCCGAAGTTTGATTAATTCTGGATACTTCCAGTTCTAATATGCTTTCTTCCTTTAAAACAAATGTTCTCAATACTTTCCGTTAGAATATATTTATCTTATGCTTTCCTTGTTACATTGTTTCTTATGATTGATGATGAAAATGATCTATATATTTGACACACTTGACCAATTGATGGGCTTCAATTGTTAGTTTTATAAATTGATCGATATATGTTTTTCAATATAGTTTCATGTTAGTTTATCTAGTTTTATTCTTTCTTGGTCCTATTCTTGTTATGGTCTGGCTTTTGTTATTTGGGATACAGCCATACTTGATGATATCTTAGATGTTGTTATTCATGTTTCACGCATCATCATATAGTGTTTATGCCTTTAACTTGTTTTCTCTGTCTCTGTCTTATGTCTCTGTTTTATATGTTTCTTTTTCATATCATTTCTAGATTTATTTGCTAAGTTTAATGCTCCTTTACTTGCTTATACTAACAGTTTCTGTATTTCAAAATGTCATGGAGATTTATATTGGTTAATGTTTTGAGTCTTATATTCCTCTTTTATATGTTTGCGCTCATATCATATAAAATTGATTGTTAAGAGCGTTTACTTGCTATATTAATAGTTCTATTTTAGCTGGTTAAAGTTGGTGAGTTGAAAGTACTGGTTAGAGTCATACATGTGATTCTTTTTTTTTTTTGTTAAATACATGTGATTCCTTATGGAAATAATATTCATATAACTCGTCAATTTCAATATTGGTTGGATCTTGATTCACTTTTACAAAGATCTAAAGATGCTTATTATTAGACTTACCATGTTTGAATTAAATGGGGTTTGATTGGAAAACCATATCCAATTACATGCAGTTAGTATTAAGGTTTTCATGTAAGTCTAGGAGACTATGTAGCAGTTGGATTTGGTTTCCGAAGATCGTTTCTTTGTCTGTGCTCGAAATTTCTATTATTTGGTTAGATTTTATATTAGTGTTTGCATTTATGAGAAGTTATGTCTTCCCTAACTCATTTCTTTTTTTTTTAGATGAATGTTAATTTATTATTCAAACCGAAAAAAAACCGTTTCTACACCAGAAGTGCGAGCATCAATGCATAATCACTTACAAAGAAATTTTAACTGAGAACAAGCCAAAAAAAAATTTTAGATTGAGCCTCTAGGATGGTGGTCGAGATGCAAACCAGAGTTGCATTCCATCCTCGTATTTGACGTCTCCACTTTGTCGAAGTGAGCTGAGTCTGTTCCTTATGCCTTTGTCAATGTACTTAATCAGTCTTGTCCGCGAAGTTGGCTGTTGACCATGTCTTCGAGCATTCCTCTCTCTCCAAACGACATAAATAGTCATTTGAAAGAGGTAACGAGCTAGGAAGCAAGCTAGACGGTTGCTCTAAGACGATGAGAGTGTGGTCAGAAGAGAGGACCAATCCGTTGAGAAGTTCTGGATCATAATTCCCTGAGCTAAATGTGTCCAGAGCGGCTTCGTGAAGCTGCAAAAGAACAGGAGGTGATTCCGGGTCTCCAGAGTAGATTGGCAAAAAACACATGACGTCTGAACGTTTGTGTTCTACAACTGCATTCTATCTCCAGTCGCGAGTCTATCATACACCGCGAGCCAAGTTATGAAGTTATGACTTGGAGTATGATGTTGAAACCATACAGCTTTGAACCAAGGGACCTTCGGCGATGATTCCCTGATCTGCTCTCGTGTGCTTTTAGTATTGAACTCTGTTTTAAAGATGTCTCCTTTGTATCTCCAGAAAAACCGATCATCCTCCAAAGTCCTGTTTTGAGATCTCAACAGAAGTATTTCCTCATCCACTCTATTTATTACAGTGGAGCGATGCCGTCTTCGCCTACGAGTGTTGAGAACATCCTCCATTGTTGCATCCGAGCTGATTCCCAGGTCAATAATACCTCAAGCTCCTACTAGAGATAGCAGATTCCCTAAAGAACACCAGGAATCGTGCCAAAACATGGAAGATCGACCATTTCTGATCTCCACCTTAAGAAAAGTAGCTGCCCGTTGCCTGACATTCAATATCTGTCTCCACATCCACGACCCAGAGGACTGATTTGATGGAGCAGGAGTTAACCAAATTGACGTCCCACGAATGAGCTTTGAGTAACACCATTTCACCCATAGTGAATCCTTTGCTGTCATCAATCTCCACAAGAGTTTAAGCACACACACTTCATTCGCCACTCTAAGGTTATGTAGTCCCAAACCTCCTTCCTGCTTTGGCTTACAAACCTCCTCCCATGCTAATTTAGCCTTCCTTGGATTCAGGTCTGACCCGACCAAAGGAAAGTTGAGCAGATACTGTCAATTTTCCCCAAGCACGCCATTGGGAGCCTAAAAGCTGACATCCAAAAATTGGTGAGGCTAGATATAACTGAGGAGATAAGTTGCAACCTACCCGCAAAGGACAGTTGTCTTGCCGTCCACGAGCTAAAATTACTTCTGATTCGATCAATAAGAGGGGTATAGTCAATACTTCTCATTTGCTTTGTTAAAAGCGGTAATCCAAGGTACCGAACCGGGAGGGTTCCAATCGCAAAAGCAAATCGTTGGGATATGGAAGCTCTAACCGAATCATTAACTCCTGCAAGGTACACTGTTGACTTCTCAATGCTTATTTTTAAACCAGAAAGTTCATAAAACTCGTCCAACACACCATGATTCTCTCTAGAGATCGCAAGGTGCCATCGGTGAATATCATTAGGTCATCGGCAAAACACAAGTGGGTAAGCTCTAAATTAGAGCACTTTGGATGAAAACCAAAACGTCTCTGTTCTGCTGCCCTATCCAACATCCGAGAAAGCACGTTCATACAGACAACAAATAAGTATAGTGAAAGCGAGCACCCCTGTCTCAATCCTCTTGAACTTTCCAAAGTATCCAGCTAACTCTCCATTGACCTGGACAGAGAAAGATGCCGTAGTAATACATAGCCTAATCCAGTGGATGAACTCCGTAAGCATGTGTAAAGCTTCCAGAATCCTCAACAAAAAACTCCATTGCACCGAATCGAAAGATTTAGATATATCAATCTTGAAAGCACATCTTGGTGAGATAGCAAATTTATGGTACCCTAAAACTAGCTCGGAAGCTAAGAGAACGTTTTCAATAAGAAGACGATCCTGTACAAACGCAGTTTGATTCGGAACAATGAACTGAGGTAAGATGATTTTCAGGCGATTCGCTAAAATCTTGGAGATTATCTTGTACAACACGTTACAGCAGGAAATCGGTCTGTAGTCCCTCATATGCTTCGCCTCTTCCTTTTTTGGTATTAACGCTAGGATGGTAGAGTTAACACCTTTAGGAAGAAAACCTTTAATAAAGAAAGACAGAATTCCCACCACCAAGTCTTTCCCAACAATCGGCCAGCTTGCCTTGAAGAATTCAACTGTGTACCCATCAGGCCCCGGTGCTTTATTTGCAGACATAGCGAATATCACCTCTTTTATCTCCTGCTCTGTTACTTCCTTTATTAAACCCTGCTTAACCTCCTCTGAGCATTGGTACTGTAATAAGCTCTGTAAATCACTAACCGTAGCATCCCAAAGATCATTTGGCTGGAAATTTAAGAACTTGTCAAAGTGCTTAACTGCCTCATCCTTAATTTCATTCATTCCCGTAACAACTGACCCACTCTCTAAAGCCAACTCCCTAATAGCATCCCTGACTGCCCTCACCTTCACAGCCCGATGATAGACTTTAGTATTATTGTCTCCAGTATTTAGCCAGTTAAGCTTGGCTTTTTGCAGCAGGTACTTCTCCTCAAGGTACGATGACTTTTCCCATCTGGCGAAATTCTCAGTCTCCTCTCTCTGTGCATCTTCCGACGGATTTAACAGATTTTTCTCTTGCTTCTCACAGAGGGTTTCATAGTCACCCTGAACTCTCCTCGATATGTTACTCAATGTTTCCCTTGAGATCTGCCTTATTACCGGTTTTAGAGCATTAAGCTTCTTTGAATAACGATACAAAGCCGATGTGGAATGAAATAGAGGAACAGATTCCTCCCAAAACTCCCGCACTGCACTCTTAAATTGCGACAAAGAAGCAATTACATTTGTAAACTTGAAAGGACGCTTTGGCTTTCCAATTTCTTCACTGACATAAAACCTGCACCTAACATGATCCGAGCAACCTCCAGCTTTGAAAACGCAATAAGACTGTGGACAACTATCAAGCCAGTGATCATTGATGAGAAGCCGATCAATCTTTTTACATATAATACCCTCTGTTCGTTTATTACACCAAGTGTAATGCGGTCCATGAGAACCCATATCAGTAAGCTCTCCATCTCTGACCACCTCTTAGAAATCCCACGCACCACCCGACCCTGTGAGACTCACACCCTCGCCAGGATGATCTTCATGAGATAAAATCTCATTAAAATCACCCATTACAAGCCATCTCAACCTTCTGTAAATTTGAGAACAAAAATGACTTCTCAAGTCACTCCATAGCTCCTTGCGATCCTCTATAAAGTTTGATCCATAGACAAACGAACATAAGAACTCATCCTCCATCGATTGAATCTTTACCAAAACCGTTATTACTTGACTGCTTTTAAAGACAGGGGTAATACGAACTGAATTGCTCTAGACAACCCATAGTCGACCCAATCTGTGATGATCATAATTATGAAGAAATGACCATCCCGGGAACACTGCCGACACAATATCTGCTGCTTTATTCTCAGTTACTCTAGTCTCAATCAACGCACCAAACAGAAAGTTATTCTCCCTACACCAACTCTTCACCACTTCATGCTTTTTCTTTTTATTAAAACCTCTAATGTTCTAGAAGAAACCAGACATTAAGGTTTGTTTTTTTGTTTTGCCTTTTGCTCTTCTTATTCGAGCCTCTGCTAGGTGTCCCCGTAGAGGTCGACTGCGAAGAAACATTGATCACTTTGTGAGCAGATTTTGAGCCACGCGGTAGTGGGATTTGACTTTCTGCCACCTTTTTCACCTCTTTCTGCAGATTCTGCTGAGCAATCTGCACCGATCCTGCATTTTGTTCCCGAGCTGTGTCTAATACTCCATCTACATCCTGCTCCCCTTTCTTTCCTACCTCATTCTCCTGTTCAGACAGGTGTTGGCTGTCTACCACTTCAGTGCAAAGATCTTGGTCCAAAGCATCTTCGACCTGTAACAAAGTCTCGAATCTTGAACTAGAGCCGCAAACCTCTATTCTTTCCTCACTGTTTTCTAGCCTTTGTCGTCTTGCTGGAGATTTGACGACTTCCCAATTATCCGAAGGAACTGATTTACGACTTGGTTGAGGAGTAGTAGGTGCTTCCTTCTGAGAAACTTCTGCAACAACTCTCGGAGAAGTCTGACTCTCCCTGTAACCTTGTTTAAACGCTGAGCTGGAGCGACCTCCTTAACAGGTTCAGATACCCTCACGGGAGATTGTGTTTCACTCCTTCGAAGAATCACCTTGTCTCTCGGGACTGCCTTGCACTCTCCTATATCATGACCACACTTCGAACAAGAATTACATCTTGGAGGGAGCCATGGGAACTCGTAATACACTAAGGAATCGACTCCCTTCTTTGACTTGAAACTAAGCACCTCAGGTAACTTCTTGTTCAAGTTAACATCAACGAAGACTTTTGCCTCATCAAAATTCTTCGCCCATAATTTATCCAGATGAAGCTTCTTGGGATCACCAAGTGGACTGGTGAGAAAACTTAACCCCTTCCAGGAGAACATAGATCGGGGAAAATTCCTGAGAATCATCCACATTGGGATAGAGGTGATCTCTGGCTGGACTTCCTCAATTACAGGATTCCATTTCGAAACAATCATGGGGATATTTTTAATACTCCACATGCCACGCTTCAGAACCCGGGATCGAATTGCCGCATCCAAGATCTTAAATTTGATCGTTGTTTCGTTGACAACAAATACCTCAATCTTGACCGACTTGTCACCCAAGGTCCAGATTTTGTTCACCGTCATATGCACCACACCTACATGTGGAGCCTTCGACACAAACTTGCCTATGATGCAGTCCTCCCAAAGGGGTGGAGCGTTTTCAAAAACGTTATCCGGGATCCGGATCGTATCAACCCCATCAATTTCTTATACCTCGATAGGGAACGTTTGAAGCCCTAACTTGTTAGAGACAACAGACGCCCATGATTTCCCTTGAGACTCCCCTGCTGCTTTCGTTGCGTCCAAACCTACTTCTGTTTCCTTACCCGAGATCGAACCCTTGATCCCCTCCTCCTCTCCCATACCTTTCTCCTCCACCGAGATGACCAAACCATGAGACCCCTCCAGCTGCTTTTCTGAGGTCCCCTCATCACCACCTATCAGATGATCTACCACCGCTGGCGCCGCCATGCCGGAATTACCCAAGCCGTGGGCAGGAAACAAGCTGAAAACCCTAGGAAGAAATCGCCTTCGATGTCGCCCTTCTGCTGACGTGGCCTCTGCAATACCCTCCCCTCCTCTAACTCATTTCAGTTAAGTCTTTGATAAAAATCATCTTGTTAATATATGTTCCTCCACTCTTGTCTTTCCCGAAGTACATTGTGAGTCCTCCTATTGCAATTTGTGCTTCATACGATCATTAGCAGCAATGTGGATCGTGGATATAAAAACATTGGTAATAGATAGATTATAACAGAAAGAAATAAACGGTTAGAGATAATGATAAGAGATAGAAAAAGTTTTTTCAATGAAACTAAATTTATTCCCGCTAATTCCTTTCATATATTTATTATTAGTACCAGTAAATCTATAATTGTATCTTTATTGTTTTATAAAATTTTATATTTATATTTATCAAAATGTACCTGCTAACAAAATGTTCAAGATCCTTACTGTCTGCTGTTATTATATTAGAAAAAGATTAGGCGAGCTTCTATCTTAGCCATCAAGGCGTCATTGAATTTTTGATTATCTCAAAATCCAAGCCCTTCTGCAATTTTTGGGGTCGTGAGCTTATTCCAGAAGATCCAACTCATTTTTTGCTTATCCAACTTATTGTCCCACCAAAATTTTGTGAGAACCGATTGTATATGCTACAAGAAGATTGTGAAAAGAAAAAAGAAAAAATTAATAGATACTATCTATCGGAAAAAAATAATGGTAATTAAGTTCTGCATTTTATTATCGTTATTGGTAAATGTTTACCAATCAAACCTATGGTTATTTATTAGAGAACGAGACGTATGGATCTAGATAAATGCATAAATTGTGTTGTGCGGTTTGTATGATAGAGGAGGAGACAAAGTAAATTGCCGCGAAACTTCCTCATTTTTTGTTTCGTCCTTTTTTCTTGGTCCACAGTCAATCTTCTTCACATTATTATCTGAAATGCAATGAGCTTTTATACTCTTGTCCATATATGATATCTGTGGTCCAAAATTTACATAATTAGTAATTCTTTTCTTTTTCCGTGGTTTTTAAAATAAATTAAATAGTCAAGAAAATAATTTAAAAGTTTTTTCACAGTAATTCTTTCGATTTTGAGTACACGTGTTTATACGATGAGTCACAAACTCGATTACAACTTTGCAAGAATTCATAGACTATTTATCCCATGAATTATAATCAGATTTCAATAAAAAAGTTCTTTCTTAATGTTAAATGATTAGTGAATTTTATGAAATTTGATAGTGTAAGTTTAAAAACAGTCTAACTTTGAAAGATGCAACATCGTCAACTCTTTATTTTACATTAATTCGATGTCATATCGTTAAAGTTTTTTAAATTATTAATTTGGAATCAATTATGAGCTTTTTTTTCCAAAAAAAAAATGTTTAGTTTATAAATATATTTTAATTAAATGCGAAAAAATGTGTTGGACTTTCACGTGAAAAAATGTGTCTTTTTTTGTAAAACGTTTTAACCGAAATTAACTAAAATGGTTTTTAGTTTTATCGTTATATACGAAACGCGAAACATCACATTCTCTGTATAAAAAACAGAGCGAATGTATTTTCCTTACTTATTCTGCCACGCTCACATTATTTACGTGTATTAAAAATGTTTTAGAATTATTTTACCTTTACAAATTATATACTCTTATTTACGATTATTATTATTTTTTGTGTTCGGTAAAACAATTCCCTGGATTAGTTCTTTAAGTCAAGTGTTAATACCTTATAATGCTCTTTTCGTAAACAAGCCTATTGCATCCAAGTTGCAATGATGAATACTTTTTTCCGTTATGGTTCAAATTAAATAATTTGGCTTTCTCTATTAAAATTTTTCACTGCCGAGATCTAAAAGATAGGCAAAAGGCAATTTCTGTTAAATATGTATAAGAAATAAATAGTTACCTAATTTAAAAATAAAACTAACTTTTGCTGTATCTACCTAATTAACCCATCTATATATCGTTATCAAGTATGTTTAATACCAATATTGCTCTCCTCAATTATTAGTGATATAAATATTTGTAGCTACCGGTCATTTTTTCCTCTCCCTCTCTCTAAGCAAACTAAAACAAAACAAGAATTATAAAGCTATGGCTGGTATGCTTCCCGGAGTTGAGTGCGCGAGGAGGCGGCGTTTTCACGGCGGTGGTCCACCGATTGACTTATCCAACACGGCTGCTGTGGCGGCAGCTGCCAGACACGTCTGGACTCGGCGACCATCGTTCTCTCTCTACACTACCAATAACGAGAGTCACCAAGCCTATGTCTCCTTCTCGGTAAAGATTTGAATGATAACAACAACAAAGCTTAGAACTTAGAACACTTTCTTGAACTTTTTTTAATATGTTTATGAAATTATAGGAGAGAAATGTTAGGAACAAATCTTACGGAGAAGATCATAACGACGAGAAGCTTGACGGAGCGGCCAAAGAGGCTAAGGAGAGGCTGGATGAGCGGCTCAGAAACCCGCGAAAAAGGTTTGATTTGGTTAAACAAGCGTATGATAGCAAACCAAGTCCTAATTCACCTTAAAATGCGCCGAACCAGCTCAAAGCCTTTTGCTTTTATTCTATGATAAGGACGCATGATGATGTATTCTATTTCAAAACATGTGGTATCACATGAGCATATAATTTGAGATTGCCTTTTGTCGGACAATTATTATTATTTTTTATCACCTTAGTGTTAAAACCCCACTTTTCTCTCTGCCAAGCGCAGTTTAGCAAATGCTATCTATTTACTTTTTAAGTTGCGTCTTTTGTTTTGTTGTTTTATAGTGGAAACTTTACCGGAAACCACTAGGCAGCTTCCAAGACTAGCAAATTTGACATTACTTCTCTTGAATTTTGCTTTAAATTTCAAAGTTCAGGCAAGAGAAAATCGATAAATTGGAGCAAAAGAAAGGTAAATCTCACGGAGAGTTACCGAGGGAGGTGGTTGGGTTGAAGAAGAGCCGAGGAAAGCTAATCGAGTGGTTCGGGTGGCGAATCCGGCAACAACAAGATTGTGCTATATGTCTAGACCAGTTCAAGACGGGTGAGACATTGGTTCACCTACCATGTACCCATAAGTTTCACTCCATATGTGTATTGCCTTGGCTAGACACCAAGGTGTATTGCCCTTACTGTAGAATGGATATTTGGAACTAAATGCAATAGTTGTAACGTCATATTTCTTTCTATTTTCTGATGAAATGGTTTTAGCTTTTAGGATTCAAAACATAAATTCACTATTACTGATCAAATCACTTACCTTGTTAACAAAGTTCTTCTTCAACCAAGTCGAATAACTATAGATAAATAATAAAAAAAAGGGAGGAGGAATTCTGTAAACCTCCGACCCGTCTATCAGACAAACCAGACTATTCACTTTTCGTTTTAAATCACTTTACTACTCTAATTAAATAAATTAAATACATTTCTTGAATAATACTTTTATTCAATTAAATAAAACCATAGTTTTACAATTAAGATCAATAACTTAAATTTAAAAATAAAATCGAAGTAAAATGCAAAAAGTTTTTTTTAAAAAAAAATGCTGAAATTGAAATAAAGCTTAGAAAACCCGTCCCAATACACACCACTTCGGACTACTCTTCTTCGTAACCATCCAAATCATAATTTTCATATTCACCTGAAAAGAAAGATTAATGGATGAGTAATTTGAGAAAATTACTCAGTGAGAAATAAGTCCATACTCTCCTTACATTATATATTTATTTCTAACATATCAAGCCTAAAACTACACAAGCAACAAGCAGTGCTCTACAATCACACAAACAAGTACACACAAGGGATCATCATGCTCAAGGCATAGCAAACTCCTTCATGCTCAAGACATGGCAAACTCTTCATCATGTTCAAGACATGGCAAACTCTTTTGGTCACGAAGACATTTAATGTGGTTCGCCTCAACCACCAAGTGATGTAGATCATCCTTTCTTCCAATAATCAATGATCGAACCACGGTGCCCTATCACAGGTCGATCACCTATCTCTAGCTACTTTACAATCATCAGGCAATCAACGAGATGGACAAACAATTATGCTGGTGCTTCATCTAATGATTTCCTTATCCATTTCACTTTTTCATGATCTCCTTAGATGCATCAAGTAATCTACTTGTATAATCCTAGACTCAATATACTAAAAATAATCAAATAAGGTATTGAAAGCCTATATCTACTCCTCACATTGGCCGATTTGCAGATCTGGATTAAGGAGACTGAGAATTAAACAAATCAAACAAACGACAGGATGGAAGAGGCTCTCGGCGGCTCTTCTACGGCTAGGGATCGACTCGTGGCGGTGCTGAAAGTCTCGGCGAAGGCTCGAAAGACGGCAGGGAAGTGATCGGTGGTGGCGGTGGCGGTGGCTATTTTCTGCTGCTGGTCGATCTCTTTCTCTCTTTCTTTCTGCGGTTGGGGGCTGATTTACAGGGAATGAGACTCTTTCCTTAGGGTTTTCTCTTTTATAGGAGAAGACTTTGGGGATGGGACCTCCTGCTGGACCTCTGGATGGACTGGGATGTCACAACTTTCCCATTGTTGAAAAGAATTTATCCCCGAATTCACTCCCTCCTCATCGGTTTCCATTCCGGCTGAAAGCAGTTCAGGGTACTCAATTCTCATCTGCTCCTCCGGCTCCCACGTTTCCTTGCGAATACCATCTCTCTCCCATCTGAATTTTACCATTTTGGTCTTCTTATTATCAACCTTACTCTCCCATAATTCCAAAATTTCAGACGGCTTGCTCAGAACTGACAGATTTCCTTCCAGGTTGGCTGGTGGGGCAGGAAAATGAACTCTGGTTCTCTCACTACCTTCTTAAGTAGCGAAATATGGAACACATCATGAAGTTCAGACAACTCCTGGGGCAACTGCAGTCGATATGCTACTTCTTCAATCCTTTCGACTACAAGGTATGGGCCCATATATTTTGGCTTAAGCTTCTTCAACTTCTGGTGCCTATCAATTCCTCTAAAAGCTCTCAACTTCAGGTACACTTCATCTCCTACCTTAAGTGATAAATCCTTTCGGCGCACATCTGCATAACTTTTCTGACGGTCATGAGCCTCTCTTATCCTTGACTTAAGCAACTCCACCTGCTCGGCGGCGTTCTTTACCAACTCAGGATCTATTTCACTCAATTCTCCCACTCTAGTCCAACAGAGAGGTGTACGACACAGTCTTCCATACAGTGCTTTGTACGGAGCCATCTTGATACTAGAATAATAGCTATTGTTGTAGGAGAATTCTGCCAACGAAGATAATTCCCCTAATTTCCTTCCCAGTCCAGAACACAATGCCTCAACAAATCTTCCATGGTCTGGATCGTCCTTTCCGATTGACCATCGGTCTGGGGATGATAAGCCGCACTTAGATGCACTTTCGTCCCTAGCGCTTTTCTGAAACGCCTTCCAAAATGCAGCTGTGAACTTTGCATCTCTATTTGACACAATACTGACCGGAGCTTTATGCAGCCTCACAATCACGTCCACATACTTTTGCGCCAAAGTTTATGCTCCATCAGTTTTCTTTATCGGCACAAAATGAGCAGACTTAGTCAAACGGTCCACAATTACCCAACTTGCGTTTTTCTTATCCTATGTCATTGGTAAGCCCCTGACAAAGTTCATAGTTACCATGTCTCATTTTCATTCTGGTAGTGGTAAGATCTGAAGTAATCCACTTGAAACCATGCGTTCTGATTTCACCTGGTTACAGGTTGCGTACTGAGAGATCCATTTTTCTATATCCTTTTTCATTCCTCCCCAATGGTAGTATCTCTTCAGGTATCGATACATCTTAGTATTCCCGGGATGACTAGAGAACTTCGAATTATGAGCCTGGCTCAACACTTCTCTCCTCAACTCTTTGCTGCTCGGAACACAAAATTGCTTCTTGTACATATAAGCTCCATTATCTGCCATGTGGTACCCAGCCACTCGCTTCTCAACGATTTCCTTTATAGCCTCATCCTTCTTCTGCTCCTCGCAAATTTTCCACAGAAGATATGTATTTTCTTATTCTTCTAATCCCGTGAAATTCTCTCCCACCTCTATCACATACAACTGAAGACTTACCAATGTTGCGGTTATATTCTCCATTTTTTCCCATAGCAACATCTCCTCTGTGATGACTTAAACATCTGCTACTTGATTAACTTTCCCTGGGCGGTAGGCAATATCCAAATCATAATCTGCTAACAACTCCATCCATCTTTGCTGCCTCAAATTCAAATCGCTTTGGGTGAATACATGCTTCAAACTCTGGTGATCCATGTATATTTTCACCTTCTTCCCGTACAAATAAGCACACCAGATCTTCAAAGCGAACACAACCGCTGTTAACTCCAAATCATGAGTGGTATAGTTCAGTTCGTGCTTCCGCAACTGTCTCGAGGCATATGCTATGATTTTCTCTTCCTGCATAAGCACACCACCTATACATACTCCGCAGGCATCAGTGTAGACCTCATATGGTATTCCTGGCTTTGGAAGTACTAACAATGGAGTTTTGGTTAGACGCTTCTTCAACTCTTCAAAACTCCTATTCCGATCCTCGGTCCACTCAAAATTCTCTTCCTGACCAAACTTGACAATGGCTTTGTCAACTTCACAAATTCTGGCACGAACCTGCGGTAATATCCGGCTAGTCCCAAAAAACTACAGACCTCTGTGACATATTTAGGAACAGGCCACTCCGTTACAGCAATAATCTTTTTCGGATCCACTGCTACTTCTTCTTCTGAGATAACTTGACTGAGAAATTCAATCTTCGGCTGCCAAAAACTACATTTGCTCAACTTAGCGAAAAGCTGGTGATTCCTCAGCCCCTCAAGCACTAACTGCAGATGCCAAGCATGCTCCCTCTTTGTCCTTGAGTAGACCAAAATATCATCAATGAAAACAATCACACATTTGTCCAAGTATGCTCGGAAAAGATTGTTCATCAAATTCATAAATGCAGCTGGCGCATTTTTTAATCCAAACGGCATCACAACAAACTCGTAATATTCATAATGGGTTCGGAATGCCGTCTTCTTGATGTCCTCCTCAGCTATCCGAATCTGATGGTACCCTGTTAATAAATCAATCTTAGAAAACCACAAAGCTCCTTGCAGTTGGTCCAACAACTCATTGATCTGTGGCAACAAATATCTATTCTTAATGGTCACCTTATTCAGCCTTCGATAATTGATACAAAAGCGAAAACTCCCATCATTCTTCATCACAAACAACACTGGTGCTCTCCATGGCAAACTACTTGGTCGGATGAAACCCTTGTCCATAAGGTCCTCCAACTGCTTCTTTAATTTAGCCATTTCTGCTGGTTTTAGTCGATATGCAGCTTTCAAAACATGGGTCATCTCGGGTTCTATCTCGATGGTGAAATCATATCCTCGAGATGGTGGCGGTCCAATCAACGGTTCGAATACGTCCGCGTACCTGTTGTCCACTGGTATATCCTCTAACTTTTCCATTTCTCCTTCTCCAGTCATGGAAATCGTTGCCAGATATGCCTCACATCTTTTCTTCACTAAGTCTGTGGCGTGAATCATCGAATTTATCGGTACACTGGTATCCGTCTTTATTCCTTGAAAGATCAATCTTCTTTCTGGTTGTGGTATGTAGGTTCGTGTCTTTTCACAGTCCATAATGACCTGATAGTGCTTCAACCAGTCTATTCCAAAAATCACATCATATTGATCCAGCTTCATCTCCACCAAATTGCATGGAAGCTCTACTACTTCTAACAGGACTGGCACATCTTCGTGCACATCGATAGACTTCACCTATTCAGTTTTGGCAGTCTCAATTGCTTTCGACTTTGGTATGAGCTTTCCGGTAAAAGTCAAACACTTAGTCAACCTTGGACTCACAAAACTATGAATGACACCAGTGTCAAGCAAAGTGTAAGCCATCACTTTCCATACGGAGACCGATCCTACATAATTTTATACTTATGTCTAAGCACAAAATTTCCATTTCATGCAAATTCATAAGTATCACGACCATCTTTTAAATAAAACAATTTATTCACGTACCAGCGATCGGTGCTGCTCCTTCATTCTTCGTGAGCGCATACACAAACGGCCCAGCATTTTGCCTCTTAGCTGGCGGTCCTGGCAGTGGTCCATGATGAACTGTGAGAGCTTGTTGGTTAGCCACAGGACCCTTGCACTCCTTGGTAAAATATCCACGCTGTCCACACTTGTAACACTGATTGTTCTTTTCTTGGGCTCGACAATCCTTAGTGAGATGTCCACCTCTTCCACATACAAAACACTTGATTATCCCACAGCGCCCAAAATGCTTCCTTTCACAGTGTTTGCACATCAAAGCATCCTCAGAAGGAAATAAGCCTATTCCCTTAGATGATTTAATGATTTGATCTTGCGGCAAGCTTTTGGTGAAGGATCTGATAAATTGTATGCTGCCTTGATGTAATGGACGGTGAGTACACCACTTGAGATCATATGCCTAATGGTCTTATGTCGTCTTCGTATGTGACAAGACTTGCCATTGTGTAGATTATTAAGTGCCCGAGAGATAGCTGACTGACTATCACAGCATACACATAATGCTGGCACTGGTTTTTCCCACATCGGGATATCTTCCAGGAAGTTCCAAAGCCACTCTACTTCTTCTGGTGCTTTGTCTAAAGCTTTGAACTCTGACTCCATGGTTGATATGGCCAAGAGTTTTTGTTTGGAAAATTTCCAGAATATTGCTGCTCCAGCGAGTGTAAAGACAAATCCACTTGTGGATTTGGAGTTTGAAGAATCTAAAATCCATTTGGCATCACTGTACCCTTCTAACACTGCTGGTTCTTTACCAAAGTGTAGCCCATAACTCTTAGTGTATCGGAGGTAATTCAATATTCTAGTTATGGATTTCCAATGAGTATGACCTGGATTATTTGTGTAGTGACTTAACACGTTTACCGCATGCGCTAGATCAGGTCTTGTGCAATTGGTCAAGTACATCAGACTTCTAATTACACGTGCATACTCCACTTGCAATACTGGTTCACCTACGTTTTTGGTCAGGTGAGCTTGCATATCCATTGGAGTTTTTGCGGTTCCATTCGAGTAAGTCTTAAACCTCTCTAGGATCTTTTCGGCATAATGATCTTGAGATAGAGTGATTCCATCTGAAGTCCAAATGATTTAAATCCTAATAATGACAGCTGCAAGTCCCATGTCTTTCATGTCAAACTTCCCATTTAGCATGTTCTTGGTTTGTTGAATGATATCTTTGTTACTGCCTATGATAAGCATGTCATCTACATACAGATATAGTAGGTATATCCATTTAGAGTACTTTTGTATTAGATGCATTTATCACATTCGTTTATGCTGAAACCATTTGACATGCGTGCCATTGTTTGGGAGCTTGTTTCAGTCCATACAAGGATTTCACGAATCTACACATTTTGTGTTCTTGACCCTTAACCTCAAAAACTTTGGGTTGTTTCATGTATTCTTCAAAATCTCCATTTAGAAAGGAAATTTTAACATCCATCTGATGGATTTTCAAACCTTGCAAGGCTGCTACACCAATCAGTATTCTGATCAAAGTTATTCTCATAACTGGAGAATAAGTGTCAAAGAAATCTAGATCTTATTTTTGTCTTAATCCTTCACCACAAGGCGGGCTTTGTACTTATCTATTGAACCATCAGCTTTTAGCGCGGTCTTGAAGATCCATTTACACCCTAGTGCTTTAAACCCATGAGGTAAGTCAGTTAACTCGTAGGTATGATTATGCATTATAGAATTCATCTCACTATTGACTGCATCCTTCTAATAAGGAGCTTCTAGTGTAAACATGACTTCTGTGTAAGATCTCGGTTCATTCTCAATAAGAAAGACCAATGTGAAATCTTCACCATAAAATTTTTTCTTACGAGCTCTTTTGCTGCGTCTAGGTTCATCTTCAACCTGTTCTACCTTCATTTCATTCACAGAAGTAGTCGCATCTCTTTCTTCAGGAATGCATTTAGTAGTTTGCTTATCTTTATATGGAAATATGTTTTCAAAGAATGATGCATTCCTTGATTCCATAATAGTATTCACTTAAACGTATGATACATCTCGTACAATCATAAATGAAAGTGAAAAAAATACTTTTTACCACCTCTTGATGGTAGATATTTTAAATCGCACAGATCAGTGTGGATTAATCCAAAAGGTTCGTTAGTTCGTTCAACATGAGGTGATGGTGTTTTCGTGAGTTTTGCTTGGACACAAATTTCACATTTGTCTTTGTTAATTTTGCATTTTGGAATCATGTTCATATTCATCAGTCTTTGAATAGACTTATAATTAACATGTCCTAAACGTTTATGCCAAATATTAGAAGACTCAACAACATAAGCAACTGGATTCTTACTAATTAAATCTTTGGAATCAGGTACAATTATTTTTCCTTCAGGATTGTCATTACAGACATTTTGATGAATCCTGACTTAACATACCATTTTCCTATGAAAACACCATTTTTGCTAAGTATCAGCTGGTCAGACTCGAAGTTGATTGCAAAGCCGCGTTTGCTCATTAGGGTACCAGATATCAGATTCTTTCTCATGTCTGGAAGATGCTTCACGTTGTTGAGAGTAACCTCCATGTCTGAAGTCATCTTTAACACAACTTTTGGGAGATGTTTCCCATCTTCAGTTACTCAGCTGCCTTGCACTTCTGATAGATACTGAATATGTCTCTGTCAATACATATGTGGGTAGTAGCACCTGTGTCATACCACCACGCCTTGGGGGTTTCTTCCACCAACTTAGCTTGTGTAACCATCGCACACAGGTTTGCTTTGGTCAAGTGAGCTTGATTGTTCTCAGACTTATCCTTTCAGCGATACTCTGAAGACTTATGTCCAAGCTTGTTGCAGTAGTTACACTTCTCATTGAACTTGTTCTTCATGGGTGCTTGACTTTGCTTCTTGAAGCTAGTGTTATTTCGTGGAGGAAACTTATTAGGCGCACCATTGTTGTTCATTGGTTTGCCTTTGCCCTTTTTGCTGTACTCAGCCACCTTTGCATCATGGGTCATGATTTGACCATCTTCTTTTCCAACTCTGTCACGTTTTAGTGACTCATTCTGCAATCTGGAGATCAGATTTGCAAGAGACAGGTCCTTTGCTTGTAAGCAAGACAGTTCTGGAAGTCTGCACAACTTGGAGGTAACTTCTCAATGAAGCAGTTTGCCGTGAATGTCTCACACAGCTTCATTCCTTCAGTTCTAATCTCTTGAAAGATTAGCTCCAGCTCGTGCACTTGTGGCATGATGGGGTGAGAATCCACCATCTCGAATTTGAAGAGTTTCGCTGTAGCGAATTTTCCAGATATGACGTTGTACAATTTGTACTTCTTCCCCAAAGCATCGCAGAGTTCTTTGGAAGTTTTGACCTTGTACACGTCGAACAGCTGCTCCACCAGACTTTTTTTGATGTGCCCTTTGCATAGAAAATCTGAGTGATTCCATGCATTGACACTGGCTAGAATCTCAGGATCTTTATTTCCTTCTGATACCTCTGGAGGATCTTCTGTGAGGTACTTGCTTAGCTGCATCGATGACAGAAAGAAGTGCATCCTTTCTTGCCACTGCTTGAAGTTCGAACCATCAAAATTTTTGGCTGAAGTCCCACAGTTACCGACACTGGCACCATGGTTTCACCCGAGCTTCTATTGACAGTCATGTTGATATCACCGTTAGTCATAGTTGAATCTGTTCACACAAAATAACTGAAGTTAGTATTGAGAAACAGAATTCAAAACAGCAATTAAAACAATTAAGTCGCTCTATACAGCGTTCTCCAAAAAGGATTCGCTACGAGTTTCCACAAATATTACCAATAGGTATTCTTAGAAATCAAAAATAGTTCCCGTAATCATCTTAAGACGTGCTTAAACAATATTTTTATTAGATCAATAGATCGTTTCATGGACCTGTCTATGACTGTCGCGTAAATTGTTTCCGAAGATTCGTCTTTTAAGATCAAAAGTTTTTTACAAAATAGCTAAAAAAACTTTTGCAGAGACTTTGTAAATCGATTTAATAAAAAAACTTGTTTTTAAATATTGTTCGCAATGTTCAATCTGATTCAAGCGATAAACAGGAAGAGGATTTATTGAGTTAAGATTGTAGAACCGCAAAAATCCGGATCGAAATTACGAATGAAAATAATAATATTATAAACGATATATTAAGGTAAAAGAGGAAAACGAGACTTAGAAAACCGATTGAAAACAGACGAAACACGGAGTCGAGATATGATATCTTTCCTTAACTCAATAAATCGCCGGTAATGTGTAACCGTATGAAGTGACTTTTGAATTCCAGGATACAACTGAGATGAGACTATTATGCAACACCCATAATAGAATCTACGAACTGAAATAACTACACTATAACTCTCGAGACACTTAGGATATTAAAAAAAGAGGGATTTGCTGTAAAGTATTATTTTCTGTGTTTTTTGGTGTGTCGAATGAGAAGAGAGGAGACGTCTATTTGTATGGAAGATTCAACTTGATCCGCAAGGAATAAGCTTTGACGAAAAACAATAGTCGGGAGGAATATTTGTGAGATATTCTCCTTTTTCCGCGAGTAAAAGGATTTAGAAGTCTTCCGTAATTATCTGGACGCAATTTTTAATTATTTAAGATTTATCTTTTCACTATGCAAAATATTATCTAGGAATCAAGAAACCCACGACCCATGCCCAATTATATAGAGCCTAAGAGCCCTAAGAGCCAATTAAAAATGCAATGAGCAATGAGCAATGAGCACGAGCCCGCGCCTGAGCCTGACACCGGCACCGGCGACGGCGCTCGCGTAGGTAGGTGTTTTTGCATTAGATCTTTTTACTTCCACAAAGCTGTTTAACCCTTTTTATGATAAGACCATATACATGCAAGAGATTTCACTTTTACAAGAGCATTTGCTTATTAATATTGGGTTCCAACAGCTAATGAGCAACTAAGTCGAACCATATAATGATAAGATTCGTCCTAGAATTGTCACACACTTGGTTCGGTGGAGGTTGATAGATCTTTGATTCCAGATTGTTTCGGAGAAATAGATGCTAAGGCGTGAGTGTAAACTCGAATATCCTTAGGCCCAATTTCAAAGAAAGAATGAAAACGAGGAGATGGACAAAGAAAGGACAAGGGTCGCGATATCGGATGTTAGGGTGTGAGATAAGTCCCGAAAATCCCTAAGCCCCAGATATGACTACGAACTCTCTCTCACTCTTTGTTAGTGAAGGCTGCGTCAAGTAAGATGAAGACTACTTGATAACCAGAACGATCAAATGGTTAACCACCAAATATCGATAAGTTCACGAAGAACAAAAGAGAAAACTCAAAGGAAAATTTTATTAAGAGAAAAGTGATGATTTCCGTCTGAGTACACAAAGCCTTTATATAGAGGCTTAAAAAGACCATCGGTCATACATAGGGAAATAAAAGACAATAAATGAAAATGAAGAACGTTGAATAACGATCAGACTTCCGGAATGACCCTTCGCATCCTCTCGCTAAACTCTTGAGCTTCTAGGCGTTATTCCAAGCAGCGAATCGAACCGTGGTTGTGAGATGGGTGTGCCTTAACCTCGTTAAAATCCCATTCGGTAAACCCAGTGGGACAAACCCGAATAGAAGGAAAAAGAGTATTAAAACAGCACCCCAACCAGGTTAGTTTGGACCTGAGTACATGATTATGGTCATGGCCTTATGAACTGGTGTTGGGTTTGTTACTTGGTCTTGGCTCCTAAGATCGGTAAGCATGCGCTGTATCGCTCCCGTAAGTATTTTGGTGTGTGACCTGGTCATTGGACCGGTTAGCACGACTAGAACATCCTTTGAGTCGGTAACTTGGTATTAACCTCGTCCTTTGTTTCCATCGGTTCCATAATTCTATCATATAATCTTTGGACAAAATTAACCATATAATCTTTGGAAAATTGAAGCAGTGGAACTAGTTGGAGCTGTACAAAGACCTCAGTTTTTTGCCTTCATTTCTTTATTAAGCATCATGAAATCTTGTTTTTTAGCCGAAATTAAAGAATGGAAAGTGGAAGAAAAAAAATAGCTCATTGTTCTACGTGTCACGAAGGATCTTTGTCTTCAGTCTTATGTTGCGACGGGATATCGTACATGACTTCAAGAATTGTTTGAGAGTGTGAAATTCGTGCCCTCTTCTTGACAATTTGATTGTAGGCAAATTTTGGAAGGTATACTGTCCATTTTGTAATGCTTGCCTTATATTTTAGCTTATGTTTGGCATCTTAAAGTTAGACGCGGTCTGATATTTTTTCTAAAGACGCACAAAGAGCTACTATGCCTTTGGTCTCTGTCACTGCCCTTTTTTTTTCAAGAGCTGTTGTGATTGGCCTAAAATTAATGAATTCCATAAATGAAAAAAAATATTAAATAGTTTTCGGTTCTACACACAAAACAGTATACAAAACAACATATTGTGTATGCGCGAAAGTGAGGTGTACGTGCCAAATATACAGAATACACTGATTCAGATTCAATCGGGTACACTAAATCCCCGGCTATGTGCTAATTAAGTTCCGTATACCAACAGGTATTTTATGTCATCGCATATACTCCATAAACAGTTCATCCATCTGTTTTAGTTGATGCTTTAAAACAAATTTAAGCTCTAATTATTCCATCATCACAAGGTTGAGAGGAGATAAGTAACATGATCAACTGAACAGTCAATCAATCTGGTTAACTGAGAGAGAGATCGATTACGATAGAAATACCGGACCAATCATACATGAAATTAGAATAAGATCAATCTAAGCGAAAAAACTAATGGACAAATCTCCAAAGAAACACTTGCCTAATATTTTCACACCTAACTTTTTTTTCTCCTTCACTTTTTCCAATTTATTACTATTTCCGATTAGAACTCTTCTAAGTAACACTCATAACCCACTTATCAATGAATATATACATTCTCAACATTTAAAAAAAAAAACGAAACAAAACATGTCTATACTAATAAGAATGCATTTATCTGTTTCTTTCCTAAAAAACAAAAAAAAAATAGCTAAATGAAAAAAGTTAAGATTTTATGCTATTTACAAGCTGTTAATTATTATATTAGATTATTTAGATAATTTCTGACATGTTATGCTGGTCTAATAAAATCTATTAAAATTTAATATACTTTCCTCATCTGTCGATATTTAGAAATAAGAGATTTTCCATTAGTGCTAACAAAATCTAGAGATACAGTTCGTAGATCAAATAATGGAATATACTTGCGAACCTACTTCTTATGAATACTAAAACAACCCCCCAAATACTGATTTTAACATGGCTTTATCCATATTTTGAACAAAAATTGTCTCTATCCAAATAAAACTATAAAAGGGTAAAATTTGGTAAAGTTAATATACAAATTATAAGGCCCTTTCTATTTCCGAAACGTACACTATTTTCTTACAAAATTTACACTTTCTGGTAGACAGTAGACAATATATTTGTGGTACACAATCAAAAAGAAAAAGAAAAAAAAAAACACCTAGCTAGCCACTAGCTACGATGTCAAGCCACAACGCGCCACAGCTGCCGAGAAATCTGACCAAGCAGCACTCATGGTCGCATGATGTAACTCGCAACGAGGCTTGGCTGCGGAAGAAAAAGAAACGACCATTGGATCTCATTCGTCGTAGCAAGAGCGTCACGAATGATGATCTAGAGGAGCTTAAAGGCTGCATCGACCTAGGGTTTGGGTTTGAGCCAGATTCTCCTGATTTGAACCCAAGGCTCTCCGATACAATCCCGGCTCTGGATTTGTATTTCGCCGTTCAAAGACAGTTTAGTAATCATTTGTCCCGGACATCGTCGTTTGCGTCAGACCGTGACGTCAGCAGCTCTAGCACCACCACGATCGTCAATAAAGGTATGTGATGAATTTGGTGGATTCTTGAATATATATATATATATATATATATATATATATATTTATTTATTTATTTTTTTGCTGTATTTTTGATCGTCTTTTTTCTCAAAAAGGTGATGATCGGAAGACGATGAAGCAGAAGCTGAAGCAATGGGCTCAGGTGGTCGGGTTTTCAGTGCGGCAGTTCTCGGGTAAACCAAATTGATGGTCTTCAGATTTCTTCTAGTGATGTAATGGCAGTTTTGTAATATAATGCTGCTTGAACTTAAACTCGAACTCTTCAATGTTAGTTAGTGAGGTTTGTGTAGTGTCTAGTGTCTTAGTGGATAGGACACTGTCTAGTGAAAAATCAATGTAAATCAAAACTATAACATCCTCTATTGTTATTTTGGTATGGTTTGTATGATGTTTCTTTCCTTCTTTTTTTCCTCCATTTTTCTCGTGAGTAGGAAGGATATGATCATTATATCACTGGAAAAATACTTTTTTTTTTTAATTCAGTCAAAGTTAAATTATGAAAGAAGTCATTACTTTGATCATTATATCATAGTATGTAAAACGTTAATATGTAGTAGCTGTAGGCGTAAAATATTAGCAAAAAAAATTACAAAAATAAATAGAGAAGTTTTCAGATAAAAACATTTTCTAAAAAATGATTAACAAAAAAATATGAGAAGTAAAGGTGAGTATGACTTTTTTTAATCTGAAATATCTCCTATAGTATAGTGGTATATGAGGTAACGAATCTCAAGATACAACACTGTAAAACTATAATTGCAGCATCCGATTATAAAATCGACGAACTGATCGTTCTATGATATACTTTCGGATTTACTTTGAAAAAAAAATATTAAAGCAAAAGAGAGAGAGATGGAAGGATGTGTGAGAATTTGTCTCTGTGAAATCAAGAGCATGAAGAGAGAAATGAGTGTAGAGAGGGTCGTTTATATAGCCAATGAGAGAATACCATGGGGAAGAATTCACAATTAATTTGCATGTTAATGATGGATAAATTGGGCAAGATACTTGGCGAGATTTTCGGAGTTCTAAGCTGCTGAGATCATTCATCATCATTGTCATTAGCTCTTTGATAAGACCCTGATGCATCCTAGCTCACCATCATGTCTAGAACTCTATGTTTCATCATCTGTTTGCTTGCTTTGTTTGTCCTTAATCATTTAGTTAATCTTGTTTAGTTTCATTTCATCACTTGTCACAAAATCAACTCATTTGCTTGCTTGTATTAAGACTGAATTCATACATTCTAGTACATAGATATCACACATTGGATTTGACACTCTTTGTGCTACAATAGACAAGGGAAATTGAACCCTAAGAGCTTGAAAAAAAATCTTGTTTCAATTTGGCGCCGTTGCCATTGTGTGATTGCATCTAGTATTGGTCTTTGAATCCATCTTGAGATCAAGCATTTTTCTTTTGTTTTACTGATAAAACTCTTTAGTTCTGTCTTTGTAAGTTTCAGGCTTATGAGAAATAGGCCTAGAACAAGAAGCAGAAGTTGTAACCCATTGCAGCCATTTATTGACAACATTCAGCTGCTTGATATAAGAGGTAGAAGAGCAAGAGAGAGAGCAAAACATCTTCAGCAGTTGGGTATGGATCAGCAAAGGGATCAAGCAGAGCACCTGGCTCAGGACAACCAAAACCAGGCGGCCAGAAATAAGCTACAAGCATTTGTCAACCAAAACATGGCTGCAAGGAATGAGCACCAGGCTCAGATCAACCAGAACCAGACGGCCAGAAATGAGCATCAGGCTCATGTGAACCAAGAGAACCAACACCAGCAAAGGAATCACCAGCCTCAAATACAGAATCTGATTTTTGTGGGTGCTAATGACAGAGAAAATGCTCACCAGAATAGGCAAGGTATCCAGGCTCCACCTGTTGAAAACAAAAATTTTGAAATCAAAGCCTCACTCCTCAATCTAGTCTAGAACTCCAAGTTACATGGCTTGCCTATGGAGTACCCTCTAGATCACCTTGATAACTTTGACAGGGTTTGCAACCTTACAAATATTAATGGGGTATCAGAGGATGGCTTCAAGCTGAGACTCTACCCATTGAGCTTGGGAGACAAAGCACGCCAATGGGAGAAGAATTTGCCTAGGGGTTCTATTCAGACATGGGAGCAATGTAAGCAGGCTTTGCTCTCAAAGTTCTTTTCAACTTCAAGAACAGACAAACTCAGGAATCAAATCTCTTCCTTCACACAACACAACAATGAGACATTTGGTGAAGCCTGGGAGAGATTCAGAAGCTATACCAACCAGTGCTCTCACCATGGGTTCTCAGAAGCTTCTCTACTTAGCACTCTATACACATGTGCTCTTCCCAAGTTCAGGAATCAACTTGATACAACTTCCAATGGCAGCTTCCTTTCCAAATAAATCAATGCAGCAATGAAGTTGGTGGAGAACTTGGCTATGAGAAATGACACATATGGTAAAGACTATGATAGAGCCAATAGAGAAGAAGGTTCTTGTGAAAAACAAAGGATGAGAAAGGAAATCAAAGAGCTGCAAAGCAAGCTGGATAAGGTACTTGTGGCTACTCAGAAGCCAATACATTTTTTTGGAGAGTTTGATGAACAAACTCCTTGCTTTGAGAATGTGAATGAGGAGGGACTGACACAAGAGGAGCTGCATTACATTAGAAATCAAAACAAGTTCCAGAGGTATAACAACTTCAACAATCAGAACTTGTCATACAAAAATCCAAATGTAGCTAATCCAGAGGATCATGTCTATCCCTCTCAACAAGCTCAGCAGAGCTACGTTCCCAAGAATCAGTTTCAGGGGAACTTTCAGAGCAAGAAACAATATGTTCAGCAGCCTCAGCAGTATGTTCAGCAACCTCAGCAGAATCAAGGAAGTAACTTCACTAGTCAGCCACCTATGAACAAGTTTCCACCTAGTTTTGGACAGCAAAAGCAGTCGCAGGCTCAGCAGATGGGTTCAGACTTAGGTGGGGTTTTACACCATATACTTCAGGGTCAGCAAAGGGTTGAGAACAGTTTCACTGATCTGAGTTCAAAGTATGAAGATATGCAACATCAACTGAAAGATCTTCAAAAGAATCAAGCTTCTTCTTCTAGACAACAAGGTACACTTCATGGGAAACCTGAGTCAAACCCCAAGGAGTATGCCAATGCCATTACACTCAGAAGTAGCAAAGAGCTACCAGAAAGAGAACAAAAACCTGTGCTCATTGAGGATAATGAGCAACTTGGTGGGGAGGTGCCTCAAGGGAGTGAACTAGATGATGAAGCTGTAAAGAATGACAAGGGCAAAGGTGTGGCAAAGGAGGTGGTGCCTGAGAAACCATATGTGCCACCACCACCTTATCAGCCCAAACTCCTTTTTCCAGGAAGATTCAAGAATTAGCTCTTAGAGAAGGCTAGAGCTGTTTTTGATAAGCCAATTGGAGAAGACTCAGTTCACCATGCCTATTATAGAAGCCTTTCTTATGGTTCTCCAACTTGGCAAGTTCTTAAAGGATGCTCTTTTGAACAAGTCAAGAGAACTACAAGGAATGATGGTCTTGAGCCATCAGTGTAGTGCAATAATTCAAGGACAATCCCTAGGAAGTTATCTGATCCAGGGAGTTTTACATTGCCCTGCACTATTGGTCCTCTTAAGTTTGCCAGCTGTTTATGTGATCTTGGAGCATCAGTGAGCTTAGTGCCTTTCTCAGTTGCAAAGAAGTTGGGGTTCACAGTCTACAAGCCTGCAAGGATATCTTTGGTACTTGCTGTAGATCAGTTAAGCTCCCTATTGGACTACTTGAAGATATACCTGTTAAGATAGGAGACTTTGAAGTCCCAACTAACTTCATTGTCCTTGAGATGGATGAAGAGCCTGTAGATCCTCTCATTTTGTGGAGACCATTCCTTGCTACAACAGAAGCCATAATTGATGTAAGAGAAGGAAAGATAGATCTCCATCTAGAATCAGAGGTCCTCAAGTTTGATATCAATGAAGTCATGAAGAAACCTACCATTGAGGGTTAGGTATTCTATATAGAAGCCATGGAAGAGCTTGCTGATGAGCTTCTTGAAGAGCTAAACACTAAAGATCATCTTCAAATTGCCTTAACCAAAGAGCATGGTGAGTATGGGTACTTAGAGGATGACACCCTTGGGTATATGAAGCTTCTTGATTCTCACAAAGCCAGCAGGATCAGAAACTCAGCTTTTGGAGCTGGAGACAAGCGACCAAGTGGTTCAGAGTATCAGTGGGTTCAGTACAAGTCAGGGACTGGTTCAAGAGTGCATGGCCGTGGGTTTGAAAGCCGAAGAAGATACTAGACCGGCTGAGGAAAAAAACAGCAATGAAGCTCAGGCTGATCAAGAGAGCTTCATGGGAGACTGGGATGAACACAAAGCTCTATATGTTGAGCTTAATCCACTCCCAAAGGGGCTCATGTATGCTTTTCTTGGACTAAATGCATCATATCCTGTCATAATCAATGATAGATTGTTAGAGCATGAAGAGAAAGCCATGTTGCATGAGCTTAGAAAGTATAGAAAAACCATAGGGTATTCCTTAGATGACATTAGAGGGATCTATCTTAGCTTATGTACCCACAGAATCATCTTGAAGAAGAGTTTATGTCTTCCATTGAACACCAAAGAAGACTAAACCTAAACCTTAAGGAGGTGGTCAAGAAAGAAATTTTGAAACTACTTGAGGCTAGGATAATATATTCTATCTCTGACTCAAGGTGGGTTTCCCCTGTCCATGTGGTGCCTAAAAAAGGTGAAATGACAGTGGTAAAGAATGATAAGGATGAGCTTATACCCACTAGGACTGTGACAGGGCATAGTATGTGCATTGATAATAGAAAGCTGAATGCTGCGTCAAGAAAAGACCATTTTCCACTCCCCTTCATAGATCAGATGTTTGAGAGGCTTGCCAATCACCCTTACTACTGTTTTCTAGATGGATACTCAGGATTTTTCCAAATTCCAATAGACCCTAAAGACCAAGAGAAAACAACATTCACCTGCCCTTATGGCACTTATGTTTTCAAGAGAATGCCTTTGGTTTGTGTAATGCACCAGCCACCTTTCAAAGGTGTATGATGTCAATTTTCTCTGACCTGGTAGAGGAGAAAGTAGAGGTGTTTATGGATGACTTTAGCATCTATGGACCCTCTTTCTCTTCTTGTTTATCTAATTTGTCTCAGATGCTAAGGAGATGTGAGGAGACAAGCTTGGTGCTGAACTGGGAGAAGTGCCATTTCATGGTGCAAGAAAGCATTGTATTAGGGCACAAAGTTTCAGAAGCTGGGATAGAAGTTGACAAGGCCAAGGTGGATGTCTTGGTTAATATGGGGGCTCCAAATTCAATGAAAGGAGTCAGAAGCTTTTTGATACATGCTGGGTACTACAGGAAGTTCATTAAGGACTTCTCAAAGATAGCAAAACCTGACAAGGCTTCTGTGCAAAGATGTGGAATTCCTCTTTGATCAAGAGTGTCATGAAGCTTTTGAGAAGATCAAGCAAGCTCTGATAAGTGCTCCCATTGTTCAAGCACCAAATTGGAGCTTGCCCTTTGAAATCATGACTGATGCATCAGATTTTGTAGTTAGTGCTGTGCTGGGACAAAAAAAAAAGACAAGAAGCTTTATGTCATCTACTATGCAAGTAGGACATTGGACACTGCCCAGGGGAAATATGCCACAACTGAGAAGGAGATGTTGGCTATTGTCTATGCTTTTGACAAGTTTAGATCTTATTTGTTGGGGTCTAAAGTGGTGGTCTACACAGATCATGCAGCTTTGAGATATTTGATGACAAAGAAAGATACAAAGCCAAGGCTGCTAAGATGGGTATTTATTCTCAAGGAATTTGATATGGAAATCAAAGACAAGAAGGGTATTGAAAATTGAGTAGCTGATCACTTGTTTAGACAAAGAGTGGAAGCTGATGTCCCTCTTAATGATTCTCTCCCTGAAGAGCAGCTCATGGTAGTGAAGGCTTTGAATGAGCTGGAAGAAATCAAGTCCATCAAAGAAAGAGGGTTGCCATGGTTTGCTGACGTTGTGAACTATATCTCATGTGGAGTAGAGCCTTCTGAAATAAGCAACTATCAGAGGAAAATTTTTTTTCAAGGATATCAAGAGGTTCTTCTGGGATGAGCCATACTTGTATGTGCTTAACAAGGATCATTTGTACAGAAGGTGTGTAACTGAGGAAGAGATTCCAGGGATGTTGTTGGAGTGTCATGGATCTGCTTATAGTGGCCACAATGCTGTTTTCAAAACTGTGGAAAAGGTCATACAATCAGGGTTTTGGTGGCCCAGCATGTTCAAAGATGCACAAGAAGTTGTTATCAGGTGTGATGTCTGCCAAAGAGCTGGAAACATCTCCAAGAGGAATGAAATGCCTCAGAATCCAATCTTGGAGGTGGATCTTTGATTGTTAGGGTATATACTTCATGAGGCCTTTCATATCTTCACATGGGAACCAGTACATTCTTGTGGCAGTTGATTATGTCTCAAAATGGGTTGAAGTTGTGGCAAGTCTACAAATGATGCCAAAATGGTGGTGAAGCTGTTTAAAACCATCATCTTTCCAAGGTTTGGAGTATCCAGGGTTGTCATTAGTGATGGAGGTAGTATTTTATAAACAAGACTTTGGAAGGACTTCTCAATAAATATGGGGTCAAGCACAAGGTGGCAAGCCCTTATCACCCTCAGACAAGTGGTCAGGTCAAAGTTTCAAACAGACAGATCAAAGCCAATCTAGAGAGAACAGTGAGCTCATCAAGGAAAGTCTGTTCCAAAAAATTGGATGATGCATTGTGGGCTTATAGGACAGCCTTCAAAACTCCTATTGGTACTTCTCCTTTCAATTTCCTTTATGGGAAGAGCTGGCTTTTTTGCCTTTGGAACTTGAATACAATGCATTATGGGCTGTCAAGCTGTTGAACTTTGACATAAAGACTGCCCAGGAGAAGAGGCTGTTTCAACTTCATGAGCTTGAAGAGATAATGCTTGATGCTTATGAAAGCTCAAGGATCTATAAGGAAAGGATAAAAACCTTGCATGATCAGAAGATAATGATGAGGGACTTCAAAGAAGGAGATCTTGTGCTGCTGCTTAACTTAAGGCTCAAGCTCTTTCCTGGCAAGTTAAAGTCTAGGTGGTCAGGCCCTTTTAAGATCTTGTAGGTGAGAAGCCATGCATAGAAATGGATTTGTTATGGAGCTGTTGTTCTTAAAGGAAAGATGGCAATGGATTTGTTGTGAATGGGCAAAGGATAAAGCCCTATCTGGTCAGTGAAATCAAGGAAGGAGCTACCTCAGTCCCTCTTGATGATCCCCCAACCCATTAAAGGATATGAAAAGTCAAACTTAGTGACTTAAAACCAAGTGCTCTTGGGAAACACCTCAAACTTATCTTTGTACGTAGTCTTTTAATCTTTTTTTTTATGTTTTATGATGTTTTTGATGTATTTGTTGAGTGGTCTCAGGTTCTAGGTGGTGTTTGTGCCTTGTAATCTAAAGCAAAGATGACCAGGAGGTGGAAAATAATGTGAAATGGCTAAGTGTTTGGATGGCCTCTACATGAGGCCTCGACTTGATTTAACCCGAGGCATGGTGTTTTAAATCCAGTTAATCAAAGGCTGAATGGCTTGAGTTGAATGCCTCGGTCTTGAATCCATGTCGAGGCCTATGCTGAAAATAATCCTTAGCTGCTGAGATAATTCATCATCATTGTCATTAGCTCCTTGATTAGACCCTGATGCACCCTAGCCTACATATCTAGAATCCTAATGAGGTGACTACTCACTAATCATAATTAACACACTTGATCCTTTGCAAGGTGTGTTGTTAATCATGATTAGAAGTTTTGAATAATGAAAAAGATGATAAGATGTAAAGAAAAGACTTTAAATTTGATTAAACTCAAAGAGGATTATAACAAATGATGGGTATTTCACAAAAGAGGCAAGAAACAAAAGTAGATAAAAGGTAAGTAGGGTTTTCAGCCCCAAAATGTATATATAGTCAAAGGCAACGAACCGGGTCAGCCCAGGACAAACTGGGTATTGACCCGGTTTTCTTGGGTAAAAATAGGTATGCCTCAGGTCAAGTCTCAGTTCCCATGTCGAGGCATACATGTCAAGGCATGAAAATCTGGGTAAAAGTTCAAGAACATGCACTTGCCTCGTGTTGATTCTCCTCGAGGCTTACATGTCGAGGTGGGTCTATTCTTGCTCAGGAATGGTGAAAAGAAAAGGCCTCAGGGTAGAATATGTCGAGGCCAGAGGTCGACGTTTTGTACCATTTTGTTCGACTTTGGCCTCGGGTTAGAATCGTGTTGAGGGGTGAACCTGAGGCTTTGGATGTTTCCATTCGGTATTTGCGTTCAACAGGGCCTCGGGTTGGATTTGGCCGAGGCATGCATGTCGAGGCTGAGTATGAAAAGGTGCCTCGGGTTGGCGTAGACCGAGGCATACAGGTTGAGGTCTCATCTGACACTTAGTCATTTCGAGATCCAAACACATGATGAAGTATAGAGCTTGACACTTAGCTGTTTTGGAGATGAAGTTGCTGAACGAGACTGCCCCGGGTTGATCAGGTCGAGGCCTTCATGTCGAGGCATTCCTAAAGAGAGTTGAGAAGACATGCCTCAATTTGGATTGAGTCGAGGCATTGTTGCAAGGCATAACCTTCACTTGTACACTGACAATTTCAAGACTACTCAGGATTCGGGAAAGACATGTTCCTTCTCTTTTTGAGTTATCTCCCATCTCAATACTCCAAAATGATAGATTTAAAGCGTCCTAGGAAGGTGATTCAGTGCTCTCCATTTTTAAAGAAGGGTCAAACTCGATTCGGGGTCAGCAAGGCTTCCGTCTGAGGTGATCTTCGAGGTGCATTGAATTAATCAGGGAAATGGTTCTGAGATAAATCCTTCTCCCGTTTGCGATAACTTTCAGCTCACTGCTCTAAATCTTCTGACTCCAAGTGTACTGGAAACTAGACTCAATGCTCTCAAACTTTTACGAAGACACCAGAGACTGGATCGGACAGGAAATATTTCCGGTAAAGGCATCTTTGGGGCATATCGGCGAACAAGGATTTTTGGCCGAGAAATATGTATAGCGGTACACGTTTTGGCTGAGACTCATGTACGGCCGAAGAACATTTTAGCCGATAAAACTTATTTCCCGCGACAAGAAATTTTGCAGATGCTGCTCGATCCGGTACGTGAATTTAGCCAAGAAAAGCTTTCCGGGAAGGATTTTTAGCCGGTAAAAAACTTCATGCGGTAAGGTAAAACACCTATAAGCCTTTAAACCTCATTTTCATCATTTATGCTCCTTCTTTCCCCATTTCTTCACCTGGTTTCACTTTTTTCTACTCCAAGTGACCTCCAAAGTATCTAATAGACACTCCAAACCTGCAAGACTCACTTGGACCTAATGCAAAGTCCTAAAACTCACAAGGACAAAACATGAAGAATTTATCTAAAATGCATGCATGAGACTATATTCTTGAACTAAAAATGCACCATAAATATGAAAAGATATGAATATATCAGAAATCAAGAGCAGGAAGAGAGAAATGAGTGTAGAGAGGCTCATTTATATAGCCAAAGAGAGAAGAGCGTGGGGAAGAATTCACAATTAGTTTGCATGTTAATGACTCATCAATTGGGCAAGATACTTGGCGAGATTTTTGGAACTGTCGTTTGACTTGTTTAAGTCTATAATTCAATTCCAATTTGAAACAACAACTGTTATGTTTTGGGTCAGAAATGTTAGCCAAAACATGGCCTAAAAAACATCTTTTGTGGGTCAAAGGCCCACATGACCCAAGATCCAAGGCCAAAGGTGTGCGTGTGGGGTCTATTGATTCTCCTTCACAGAGCTTGATTAAAAACATAATAATTTCTATATTTATATCACTCCAACTTTTCTTAAACTTCCAATGTGGGACTTTTGATATGTCATCACATTTTAGTGAGCCACTGGGCTCCAATAAAAATTGGTCTAACAATTCCCCACATGAATAGAAATGACTCTAAACATATGAAGACCGGACTGACTCGATAAACTAGACTTGACTAGACTAGATGCGACTTGGCTAGATTAGACAGATTCTCGAGAGTATAAGCGACAAGTCACTGGGTTTGAGATGGTAGTGTGTTTCAACCTTGAACCACTCAATGTTAATATCTGTCGGGCTTAGTTGGCCAGACCTGGATTTTGATGTTATACTGAGACAACAAGTACAACCCAATTTCATTTTTTTATCAGTTCTCTATTGTGTTCAATGTGGTCTTGAATTTGTCTGGTCAATCATGAGTGAAATTGGAGAACATAGCTTGTTCTTCATTCTCTTAGAAGCAGCCTCATTTCACACTCACTATGTGATTTGCCAATAGTCTGTGTTTTAGGAAATATTTTAAACACTCCACTGATATATCAAAGGTATGGTCTTATCATTAAAAGCAATGGTTATCCTTGTTTATATACAATGAGCATTGTATGTAAGTATTGTTTATCATCTTGGGAACTAGGTAAAAATAATAAGTCTTTCAGTGCGTTAGATTTTGTTTGACTTAGTTTTCCCTTTCAAACATCTTCTTAAGTTATAGGCTTTAAACCCATTCCTTTCAATAATTTTAGAACTTGATCACGAGCTAGACCCTTGGTAAATGGGTCTCTTAGGTTATCAGCTGATTTTATGTAATCTATGGAGATTACTCCAGTTGTGATCAAATATCTAAGGGTTTTATGTTATCTTCTTATATGACTTGATTTACTTTGGAGAAAAGTAGCTTTTGTCTCTTACCGCGAATGAGATCATGCATTAACTAAACATAATTCATCTATGCTCACAATACTCTATAGGTAGTTTTCATCTCTTACAGCAATTTTACTCATTCGCTTCTAGGTCAAGTAATCTGATACAACACTGTTGTGGCTCCAATTAAACATAAAATCAGCTTCTAAGTGGCCAGCAAATAAACATACATTAAGAATAAGAATGAACGAAAGACTTCTAGAAGATTATAAACCCTAAATCTAACAATTCATCAAATCAAGACATGAAATTCCTTTTAAAAAATCTCTTTAAACTCCGCTGGGAAAATACTCAAACATAGCTGAGTTCAACATCATAAAAATATTTAAGGTTACTGTAAATTGAAATAAAGAAAAGTAAAGAACAAAAAATAGGGTAAAGATGGAGATCCTATGGTGCCCCTATCAGTGGCTCCTCTTCGAAAAAACAGCTACTCGCTAAGACTCTTGGTAAAATCAGGCACACCATCTCTGAATGATATAAAAGAGGTATATATAGTGTCTGGAGTCTTCGAGAACGTTTAGGGTTTGCAGGAATAATGATGGGAATGACTTGAAAATGGGCTTCTGAGGTTCAAAATTAAGCCCATCGCGGTTTCTGAAGTTGCACCCGCGGAAAAACCTTCTCCAGGCCGCGAGTGAGCCTGATCTCGCCTCCGAGACTGAGTTCGTATGCCTTCAGTGCACTGAGGATATCTAGAGATCTAACCATTGGACTGCTTCTATTCTAATTGCGTTAGAAATATGGTTCTCTTCTTTTTAAATTTGGGAATGATCAGATGGTGAGAATGTTTTCATTCGTTGTGAAATCTCTGACGGTCTGAATTTATCCAAAAATGTACTTTTGCTCCACAATATATTCATTTTATTCAGATATCCTGAAAATTATTTTGAAACTCTTAAACATGGATCACTTAAGAACCATTTAAAACTAAGTTATAGCACCTGCATAAGATCTTAAAATTATCCATAAAAATGGTCAAACGACAGTGTTATCAACTTTTCCTGATTTAAACCTTTGTTTGTCCTCAAACAAAACAAAAATAAAAGTCAGGAAAGAATCTTAAAATCTCAGGAACTAAACAGTATTTCAGTGATCATCCTTCTAAACCATAACCAACATAATGCCTCTATTGGGACCTAATCTAGAAAATTCTCACCAAAATATAAGCATCACTAGTTTGTTGATCCGTCATGCAAAAATCACTTAAAACTAACTTCCAGTCAACAAACTCTTAAAATTCATTAAAAATTTCAGTGGTTCTCATCAAAGAAGAATAAACAAGGTAATCAAGGCTAGGTATTCAAAGGGCTTTAGAGTTTAGAGGGTTTTAGGGTTACCGTAATTTCTGATGGAGCAAGATATTATAAAAAACAGCAAGAAATGATGGAGCTATTGAGATCCACCGTTTCCAGTCACTTCCTCATTGTCACAAACTCTCTGACCTTTTTTAAGTTCTTTTCATAACTCCCCCAGACTTAGGTTTTTGTCTAGGTCATAATATTATATCTCCCATAAATGAATAACTAGATTTTACCCTGTGCATATGCACGATAATTTTTTTTAATCAAAATTGGTAATGTAATTTATGTTTTCTTTATAGATATAACTTTTTTAATAAATAACAAAAAAAATTGTGTTTAGATATATTTTTTTTAAAAACATTTCTAGTATCATTATGACCACGATCATAAAAACATAATTCTAATCCGGTCATTCTATTAATCAAAAAATGACCGTTATTATAAATACGTATTTCTAACTCATTCATTCTATTAATCCGAAAAGAACCGTGGTTATAAAACCATAATTCTAACCCGTCCATTCATATTACTATATGATATAAATATTTACTAATTTTTAAATAATTTTTATCTTAATATCTTGCATAACCTAAACCGCATAAGACCATAATTATAAAATAAAAAACATAACCTGCCCAATCAAATTACAATATAATATTAATATTTATCAGTTTTAAATATGTAAAATTTTAGTCTGATTGAATATGATTAAAAATACAATAAGATATTCATTAATGATATGTATTATTTTAAAACAAATATTTAAATTTCAAATGCAAAATTAAATTTGATCTATATTTAAAGAAGTCTAAAGTAATTTAAATTAATATCTAATTTTTAGAATTAAATACAATAAAATATCTTGAATTTTAAATTAAATATAACCTATTTTAAGGAAATATTTAGTTATCTAAATTATTATCTAATTTTTGAAATTAAATTTACATATAAAAAGAAAAGGTGTTTTTTAAATAAATTGTAATAAATTAGGATAATTTTAAAATTATTTCAAAAAAAAAATTAAAAAGGTTTTAGGAATGTTTGGAAGTAAGCACTAAAAGTGCTTATGTTTTGATAGAATAGATAGTTTTCTTGGCTCAAAAAGTTTCAACCATCTAAAACTCTTTTAGGTTTTTGTTTCCTTTCTTTTCTTTTTTTAATTTTTTTTTTGGAAGCACCTTTACATATAGTCTTAGATAGCATGAAAATTACCAATAAGAATAAGATTACTGAGGCATCATGAAGTTAGATAAGTTGCTGGCATACTTCTTCCACAATTTCATTCAGTATTTCTCTCGAGTGACTGAGAACTGTGTCGTTCTTCCATCTCTGGCATTTTTGCACATATATGCTAATAAGACTAAAGAAGAGAATGCATGAGGTTCGAAAATAAATGCTTGGGTTAAAGGTTTAGGGTTTAGGAATAAAATTAGTTAGTATAAAAAAAAATTAGTTAGATATTTCAATTAATTATAAATATTACTCTTTTAAAAAAAAATTTGTAAAAAAAAAATTCATACCAAAACGTCCCTGGGGCTCGATCCGGATCGAGTTTGTTCATACTCTCACGACCCGGTTGGCGTAGAAGATCCTGAACCGTAAATTGGGCATACAGTTCAAGCTGTATCGGGGCTGCGGCTGGTGCTGGGGCTGCTGGTTCGGCTGGTGGTGGTGGAGGTGATGCAGGCTGTGGTACAACGACCGGTTGCGAAACCGTTCGTAGTGTTCCCGAGGACTCCGGGATGGCGGACCCTGTAGCTGAGGCGGACGGAGCGGTAGCGTCCGGATCAAGCATCTGCTGGTAGTGGAACCTCTTGCTCTAGGGAGCCATCTGAATAATCTACAAAATTAGATAAAAATATAATTACTAATTCTATAATTTATTTCTAAATTCCGTGCCTATCTAAATTCCGAATCTAACTAATTCCCCTAATTATATCTATCTAAGGATTAAAATCTAAACGAAATATAAATTATGATGAAAATTTTTTTAAAAAAACTTACAAAGTAGCTGTAGAGGAGGGAGAGGAGGGAGAGCTAGAGAGAGAGAGTTTTGTAGAGAGAGAGAGAAGTGAGGAATGAACGACGAAAGAGGAAAACTCGCGTCCCTTATATAGATTTTGTGATCGTCGTAAAATCGTTGTAACGTTACGACGATTTTACGACAGTTTGGTTGTATAACCATCGTACCAGTGCATGACACGACATGTGTCATGTTCACAGCGTTTGAGCATTATGACGGTTTTACGACGAATGTTCATTAAATCGTCGTAAAACCGTCGTAATAGGCCAACATTTATAACCTCGTACCTCGGATCTGGAGCCAATCCGGGGGCTGTTAGATGTATGATCGTTATCAACGTTACGACGGTTTAACGACGGTTTAACAAACATTTGTCATAAAACCGTCGTAATGTTACGACCCTTGTACGACGGTTTTACAATGTTTTTTAAAAAAGTTATCAAACCCTAAATCTTTCAAAAGGCTTATTGCATAAAGAACTACGCAAAGCTTATTATATACTAACATATAACAATAGGTTCATAACTTTGCATGTATGACGGATTTAGTACATGAGATAATAAATATTGAAATCATCTTATCTAATATATAACCTTTTACTTAACATTTAAAAAAACATGCATGAACTTGTAAATATGTATGTTTTTTTCAAATTTCTGATTTTGATCAGATTGAATACTTTTCATATAAAATAAGATAACTTATCAAAAACATTTGTGAAATACCTAAAAACCAATCAAATATAAAAGATTCAAAATCTTGGATTTCAAGCTTACGACGATTTTACGACAATTTTGTGAACGCGTCGTAAAATCGTCGTAAATGTACGACGATTTTACGACGGATGGTCATAAAGTCATCGTAATACTTAAACCCTATTCATTCAGGGTATAAAACTTAAACTTGGGTTTAGGGTTTACAAAAATCATCGTAAAACCGTCGTAAAATCGATATTTTTATCATTAAAAAAATTTAAACAAACACAATTACAAATTACATAATAACAAACATTCACTAAAAACAAGCATGAAAATCAATCAAATTCATCTTCCTCTGTTACTTCGTCACCATCACCGTCGTCTTTCGCCAAATCGTCATCATCGGTTTCAGCAAACTCATCATCACCTTCTTCTTATGTAACATTGGGAAGATCTTCAACTTGCCTGTTTTAAGGGTCAATTAAGAAAATATCCTCATCAACATCTGGTTCAGTCAGATCTACGCAAGTGTCCAGTTGCAGTGGAACATCCTCAACCCCTACAATCTTGCCCCTCGGAGCCACTTTAACTACTGCTAACCATGATATTCCTGTTGATCGAACTCGGGGGTATGGCAGAAATGTTACATGTTCTGCTTGAGAAGCTAATATAAATGGCTCAAACCTGTTGTACCGTCGTGATTTGTTCACGTGAACAACTACAAACTTGTTTAGACGTACCCCTCTTCCAACAGTTGGATCAAACCAATCACATTTGAAGAAAACAGTTTTCAGCCTTAACAATCCAGGATACTCCACTTCAATTATTTCTTGCAGAACTCCATAAAAATCTATTTCACCCCTCACACAAACTCCATAGTTAGTTGTCGCCCGCTTTGCACCGTGACGGTATGTGTGAAAAACATAGCCCCGAGTGAAATACATGGAGGCTGTCGTTATTTTTGCCATCGGACCAAGTAGTAACTCATGGAACCATGTTGGAAATTCATCCGGACCATTCGGGTCCACCTAATCAGAAACAATCTTGCTTTAATTTTCTTGATTTTGCAAATATGCATGCAACCATATCAAAGTCTTTAAATTTATATATTATACGTACTTGCGCTTTCAACCACTGGGCATAGTGTAGATCTTTACGATCATTGGTTTCAGTTTCAGAAACCCCGGAGATGCATTCTTTAACTTCATCAACGAATGTGCTGAAAAAAACAACTAATAATTAATTAAAATTGACAGATAGATATATATCGATAGTGGACATTTTTTACCTCTCATACGATGATAACTCTTCGCAATTTAGCAGTATATACAAATGTGCACTGTGATAATCTTTTTCATTGGACCACCAAACTTCCTTCAGTTTTCCACTAAGACGTCTGATCAACGAGAATATGTCAGGTACACCCTCAACTGCATATGTTTGGCCAACTCCTCCATCATCATATCGACGAGTAGCTCTTTTGCGTGTTCATACTTTTGGTGCAAAATAGTACGAAGTGAAGTGCGAAGTCTCTTGCGTCAAGCTTCCCGCCACAATTGAACCTTCCACTTTAGCTAGGTTTTTGGCTTTACCCTTAAGATGCTTCATGAAACGCTTGAACGGATACATCCACCTGTACTGAACTGGTCACCGAGTTCTGCTTCGTGAGGGAGATGAACAGGAAGATGTTCCATAACATCAAAAAATGATGGGGGGAAGATCTTTTCCAAATTGCACAATAAGATTGGAATATTCGATGCCAGTTGTGTTATTACATCAACTGATAATGTTCATGTACTAAGATCCCGGAAAAAAGCACCAATGCCTCCAACAGCTTCATGGACATTGTTGGGCAAGAGTTTAGCAAATGCAAATAGAAATAATCGTTGCATAAACACGTGGCAGTCATGACTTTTCATCCCTATAAACTTTACCCCCTTCTCAACAGATTTAGAAAGATTAGAAACATACCCATCAGGAAACTTAACGTCAGATGAAACCCATTTGAACAATGCTGATTTTTGATCTGCACTCAACCGAAATACAGGAACTGGTGCTTTCCCGTTTCTCAGTATATGCAACTCACTTCTGTTGCATAAATCAGGCAAGTCCAATCTTGACTTAGCATTGTCCTTTGTTCTTCCCGTTACGTTCATAACTGTATGCATGATGTTATCAAAAAAGTTTTTCTCAATGTGCATGACATCAAGATTATTTCTGAGCAGATGATCTTTCCAATATGGTAGTTGCCAAAAGATACTTTTCTTGTCCCAATTATGATGAACTCCATAACCTTCATGCATATTTGCAGGAGTGTGCCAGTTTCCCCCACGCGTTACTGTTTCCTCTGCCCCCCAATGCTCGATTTGCGCATGTAAATCAGCTCATGTTAAATTTACTGGTGGAGGGACAAATACACTTTTGTTCTTCCTAAACAACCTCTTGTTCCTCCGATATGGATGATTATCCGGTAAAAACTCCGGTGACAATCAAACCAACAGGTTTTTCTACCATGTTTTGGCTGAAACGCATCAGTTCGATGAAGACAATAAGGACAAGATAACCTCCCATGTGTAGTCCATCCTGATAGCATACCATAAGCGGAGAAATCGCTTATTGTCCTCATAAGCACAGCCCGCATAGTAAAATTTTTCCCCGTTGAACAGTCATATGTGCGAACGCCGGTATACCATAACTGATTCAACTCATGTAGGAGTGGATGTAGAAATACATCGAGAGCTCGCTTCGGATGATTGGGACCTGGAACCAAAATACTAAGGAAAAGAAATTCCCTTTGCATGCACATATCTGGAGGAAGGTTATAGGGGGTTAGGATTACTGACCATAATGAATATTGTCTACCAGACATACCAAATGGACTAAAACCATCAGTGCATAGACCAAGATAGACATTCCGTTTGAACTTAGCAAAATCTGGATATACCGTATTGAAGTGTTATCACGCCTTTGCATCTGAAGGATGAACAACTTCTCCATTTACTTGTGTATGTTCTGCATGCCATCTCATTGATGCAGCTATCCTTTCAGATTGATAAAGCCGTTTCAACCTATCAGTTATAGGGAGATACCACATACGTTGGTACAGTATCCTTTTACGCCCACCAGTTTGCGGCATGTATCTTGGTTTTTGGCAAAATCAACATTCCTCCAGCTGATCATCATCTTTCCAAAAAATCATACAATTGTCAACACATACATCTATCATCTCAGAAGATAGACCAAGACTAAAAATCAACTTCTGTATTTCATAGTATGTTGCCGCTGCCAAGTTATCCTCCGGTAGATACTCTTTCAGAAGATCAGCCCAATCATCCATGCAAACCTCAGCCAGGTTATGATCTGTTTTAATTGACATCATCCTAGCTGCCAACGATAATTTAGACAGACCTTCTCTACATCCTTCGTAGATTGGCTAATTAGCATTGTCTAACAAATCATAAAATCGTTTGGCATCTACATTAGGTTCCTCAACAACATTACCAGTATGCGTTTCATGAAATGCATCAGTCACCATTTCATGCATCCTATCATGATCTAGACCTTGATCAGATTGATACTGATTAGGCTGATGACCATAATTCGATTCATCAAAATTAACATGACTTTGATAATTACTATTACTACCAGTATTCCCATGAGTATTACTGCCATATCCTTCTCCATGTAGATACCAAACAAAATATTGCGGCATAAACCCTCTATTTAATAAATGCGTCCACACGGTTTTAGTTAGTGTATACCTCGTATTCTTGCATTTCAAACAAGGACAAAACATCTTCCCGCTATCTTTCATTCTCTCCATATTTGTGGCCTGATACATAAATATTTCTAACCCGTTCTTGAATTCTTCTGTCAACACCCCATCTGAATCTTTATGCATATACATCTAGCTTCTTAGCTCGTATGTAGACATTTTGAAACAAACTCAATAATACTATATATCTCTTTCTATTGTTTGGACAATAAAAGAGACGGTCTCTTGTGTCACGTGTAGCCATGTGAATGGAGTAAACTTTTTAATATTATTACTTCTTTTTTTCAAAGAAATAACTACTAATTCGGGTTTCCAGCAATGGACAACCCAATATATCATAATTTACAACACTATACTAAGGTTTAAGAGACCTAAAATGGGTCTCCAGGATGCTGATGCTCTTATGTTTGAATGATGATGTGTTGTGAATGAAAGAAGGAATGAAGATGTATTTATAACAAAATTTCGGACTTTACGACGCTTTTACGACGATTTTTTACATCGCTTTTACATCCAACCTTCATATTACGACGATTTTACGTCGATTGTGCGATAAAATATTTTATCGACATTTGTTAGGTAAACATGTTTTAAATGTTCTTCACCTACCTTCTTTGTCGACGTAAAATCGTCGTAACTATACATCGGATTTTGATCGTCGTAAATTCGTCGTAATGTTACATCCAATTTACGATGGTTTTGCAATAAATATCAATATCTCTTTATCGATGTATAATCATCGTAAAGCATCGTAAATTATACATCGAAGTTACGACGATTATTTTTTAAGACGGTTTTACGATGTTTTGTTTTTCCCTCGTAAAATCGTCGTAAAAGCGTTGTATATTTGCCATAATTTTTAAACCGTCGTAACAGACCGTTTGAAAACGATTGTTTTCTTGTAGTGTGTACCTTGCGATGTCTGCCTATAACCAATGATGAGAAAAATAGATATCAAATTAAGTTCAACTAAAATGAGCTAGTATATCATGTTAGAAAGAATCTCCATTGATAAAAATCCTCTTGTGGGAGTACGTAGTGCAAGTACTATAACTACCGCCTAATCTAGTTCTAAATCACCAAAAGAGCAATCATGAGCAAATAACGTAGAATCACATTGGTCGAAATTATCATAGAATTGTTTCTTATGTTCCTACTTTGAAAACCTTTTGAAATTTTCTGTCTTTGTGGGAGTTTTTTTTATGAAAAACAAATTTAAAACAAACCAAATTTTGTTAGTAATGGATGAATATCCTCTGCCAGGCTTAAATCATATTGTCTCCAGTATGAAAAATTTATGAGATGACGGGATATAAATGGATTGAAAATTTTGGAGTGTTTAGGTGTACTTACCTTGCAGTGTGTTATGATTGATCTTACCATTATCGTTGATCATCTTCACGAGGTGTGACTATAATAGTGCACCCAAATGGAGAGTGTCATGGGACTGGTCGATCTTGGCTCCACCGCAGGTGAACTGTGCGCAGCCGCGGTGATGAGGTGTTTTCTAGTTTGTGATTTTCACTCGTCTCTTATTTATTCTTCTTCTAAAATCTGAAATAAAAAGAAACAAAAACAAAGCAACAAAAATAGAAAATGCAATTTTAAGGGAATAGATAAAATACCAAATGGGTTGTCTCTCAGTAAGCGCTTGCTTAAAATTATTAGCTTGACTTTGTTGATGCATTAGCCTGGTGGATCCGTCAAGAGCATTACTTCTCTCTCTTCTTCTTTTTCGAGGTATGGCTTGACACGTTGTTCATTTATTACGAATGTATGTCCATTTTTACCCTAGAGAACAATGACTTCATATAGTTTGACTTTTTTATTGTAAAATTTTTAGACCACTAGACCATAACTTTCCTGAAAAAAGTCGTACATGTGTAGTCATGCTCGTTGAGAAAAGTCGTCTTTATGAGACCACCTCCAACGCGGACTCATCGCGGGTTTAAGGAAGGGGTTTATCACCTTTTTAAAATTAAAATATTATAAAAAAGTCTAAACTCGGATGAACTGATCCTTCAAGAAGAACCTGAAGAGCCCGTCTCGTCTTGGGGTTCATGGCCACATGTTTTGTTTTGGTTGGTCCAGAGAAAGAAAGATTTGGAGAAAATTTTCTTTCATGTCGGGTTTATTTTTGTCGACGGAAAATTTTCTTCTCTCTTTCTATTCGACGAGTCCGTTTCATCTCCTCCGGCGAGAATCTTCCACGGGAAATCATTGAGACTTTGTCGAAATCGGAAGGGATCATCGAATCGCGAGGTCAAGGTAAGTTGTGTGGTCGTTTTCTGCTGTTTGATTTTGCATGATTTGTTGTGTTTTGTCGAGTTAGGATTTCGTGAATTGGGGGAAAAATTTGGGGTTTTTGTTACAATCAAATTAGGGTTAATAGAGTATTTAAATAGAGAAGATATGATATCAAACGATGATCAAAATGATTGGGCTAGATACTTTGCAAAGCAAGGAATAAAGGTCATTTCACTAATGGCAAACTTGGGATGGTATGGTTTCTATAACTTTAGTCGTTGCTTTTGGGTTGATTTTTTTATTGGTTTAATAATCTCTGAGTGATGGTTGTAGGGAGCTATGAAGTTAGGTCGGTTAGCAAAAACTTTAGCAGGTGATGTTAATGGGAAACGACGAGAAAAAGGACTTCTCCCCAGATCAGTGAGTAAAATGTTTCATGATCCATTATATCTGTTCAGATGATGCAGGTTAGAGCTGGAATAATTGGATACCCTAATGTTGGAAAATCATCTTTGATCTATCGTTTATTGAAGCGCAAAATCTGCACTGCAGCTCCAAGACCAGGCGTAACTAGAGAAATGAAGTAATTATGCTTTTTAAAACCTTCACTCAGTTCTCGCAAGCACATTCAATTATCTTATGTTGATCATTGCCATTGGTCGCCTTTTATATCTTACTGTAAACAGATGGGTGAAGCTTGGGAAAGATCTGGATCTGTTAGATTCACCCGGAATGCTTCCTATGCGTATTGATGATCAAGCAGCTTGCGATGACATTGGAGAGAAAGCTTATGACTTCACCGATGTTGCTGCAATCCTTGTACAGATGCTAACACGGATTCTAGAAGTAGGCGCAGAGGCTCTTTACAACCGATACAAGATTCAGCTAGAAGGTAGCTGCGGTAAAAAGTAATGAAACTTCTTCACGAATATCTCTTTTTTTTTTTCTGGCAAGCATTGTTTATAGCTTCTTCTTGATTCTTACTCTCTCTTTTGCAGATTCGTGAAGACGCTTGGTCTTAACTTGTTTGGTGGAGATAGTCATCAAGCAGCATTTAAAATACTAACCGATTTTCTCGTTGAAGAGACATCCATTGTGATGAAGACTCCGTTTCACCAGAAAGTCTTTTCGTTGCATTCACTTACAACAAGAAACAACGCCAGTCACTATCTGAATGACTAAACAAATACCAGCTTAAGTGAGGCTTATGGAGTTTAATGCTCAAAATTATGAACTATTAATGCCTATATATATGATGTTTATGTTTTGATGTATACATGTTTTTGTATTTAAGACTCGTAGATATAAAAAAAGTGGGTTGTTGAATATCTTTTTTTCTTATGTTTAAAATTTTAAGTAATGAATAATCTTTTAATTTCATAATATATCAAATTTCTTAAATTGTTATTTAAAAAAAAAATATTTTCAAAAAAAATATATTTAATTCTAATGAACCTCATATGGAGTTCAAGGTTGGAAGTCCTTTTTGCCACCAGGTTCATTCAAGAGATGATTCTTCAAAAAAAAAAAAAAAAAAGCCCATGAACCCAATATAAAGTTCAGGGTTGGAGCTGGTCTAGAAGGAGCAAATCATTTTGTTCACATTGGTTCTAGCTAAAATCTTCGGTTTAGAGATTTTTTCCAAAGATGACTGACCCAATAGATTTTGATGTCTAAAACCCAAAATTTTGTTTGCCTTATTATAAAAAAAACATCTCTAAATAGCGGTTTCAAGACTCGAACCACAGACAAAAACCTCATGGTTTTAACAGTCAACCAATGCACTATAATGTGCTTTCAAAATTGATGCCCCTAACTTATATATAGATTTTTGGCGCTCTAAAGCAAAGGTTTTACCTGCTTTAATCTATGGCCAACCCTGTTTCCAAAATTCATTAATTATGAAACAATCTTGAGGGGGACGATGATCCGAGTCTTGATTTTTGACTGGTGCATGGTCAGTAAAAGTCATGGGCGACTTGTTTATATTTAATTCCTTCGAACTTCAACAAAATGCTCCTAACACGAAATTTGATGGTCTCTTAGAAAACACTATGTTTTATCCAACTCTTTAGTTTATGAAAAAATTTCCTGAATGTTTTCTTGGCAGTATTTGTTGGGAAATCTATACTATTGAAAAGAGATTTTTTATGTCCAAACAAGGAAACTTTATTTTAGGCTTTCCTTGATAACTACTATTCTTGTTATCAAACAAGTACTTTTAAAAAAAAATCTAAAAAAAAACAATTATGGTTATATATAGATATTCTAATTAGTTATTATTTAAATATAAAATAATCTTAAATAATATTTAAAATTTCGAAATTATATTGAAATTTAATTCCAAAATTTGAAATATTATTATTTTAGATTTCTTAAATAGAGCTAATTAAAATATTTGAATATCTTAAATATTCAAATTTAAATAATAATCTCAGAATCTTAAATTGTATTTTTTTATTATAATCAATAAGCCTAAAATTTCAAATATTTTAAGTTAGTAAATATTTATATTAAATGATAATATAATGGATGGATTAGACTTATTTTTTATTAATACAGGCTTTTGCGGTTTAATTTGTCAAAAAATCTAATAAAGTAGGCTGACTAGCTCGAGGCATATTAAAATAAAACATGTAAGCCAATTTTAACATTAATAAATGTAAATTTGATTAAATATAAATATAAATTCACATAATACCAAAGTTTACAAAATCTATCAAAATTTGGATACTGAAAAGTAAATTTTATTATTTATGTCATATGATAAATATAAATTTTTATAAAATAAAAAAATATAAAAGATAAAAACAAATCAAATATGTTGTTCACACTCAATGTAGATTTAAATTTCAATAATTTTATATTAAAATAAATCAGTTTCTTATTTCTTAAAATTATGTCTACATAATGAATTTTCATAAGTAAAATTTAGTTTAATACAATAATTATGTATAAGAAAAAAAACTTATACTATGCGGACGTGAGGATATTTTGCTCGGAGTAACAGGTCTGACCAGAATCTGAAAATATTGCATGAAAAAATTATCCCTCATAGGCGCGCAGATGAAAATCTAAGGTTCATTAAAAGTAGGTTTCATGAACACTTCTTACATTTAAATCTACAAATTCACCTATTTAACCACAAACAAAAAGCTCTCAGATAGATCTTGAGCTTCAACCACAAATCTAATTCAAAGGAGTTGTATTTAATAAGAGCTAGGAAAAAAATTGTTGTTCAGAAAAGGAAATTTTCGACAATATAATCTTAAAGTCAGTTTAGGAGACATCAGTAAGAGGAAGAGATTAGATATTTTTGTTTCATTTTCGAAAACTTTTAAAATTGAGAAACAATACGAATGTTAAATGGGTCTGCTCACTTTTAATTAATTTGTAATTACAAATCTCTTATTTCTTCAGATTGATCACTCAAGAACTCATGCTATTGGAAATTGGGCTAAATATATGTACTAGAGGTAATAGTTGATCATATAAATTTTGATAATGTAAATGTTAGTTTTAATAGTTTTTATCTTCATCATATGTTTGCTCACACAAAAGGCAATTATAAAGATGGATAATCTACAAAGACAACTAATCATGCAATATTGCACTGTGTGATTTAAGTGTGAGGGATAGTGTTTGTTATCTATGTTTCTTGTGATTTTATTTCTATTTTTGCATCTTAAGTCTCATCATGCATTCATATATTTGCATAAAAAAACACAAAAAATCAAAAAATTTGAAAATTTTCCACAAAAAAATTATTTAATTGCATTTACATGATTAAAATTGAGTGTAGAATGCATATCATATAGGTTTGTGTTGGTGGTGTACTTCGCATCCCCGGTTTAACTCGGTATTAATCGAGACCGGCCCGGAGAAACCTCGGTTTACGAAGATTGAAATCGACGTTAAATCGGATGGGCCGATATACGACTTTCTAGAAGGCCCATTAAAGCCCAATTTACAAAAATTGGCCGACTTTCCCGAATTTCACGGAGGATTTCCGGAAATATCGAGGAAGAAAATGTTAAATCCCATGTCGAGAAGGAAAAGGAAAGTTCTTCTCAAACCGCCTTAGAATTCGTATAAATAGGGGAGAATTTCATTCATTCGAGGCATCCGCAAATCAACAGCAGAGAGAGACCTTTGAAGAACTTTGAGATCGTCAACTTTATTTCGAGTTCTCCCTTTGCTAACGAGGTCGTCGGAATTACGACGACCTTAACTCAAGTTGTATTTTTCCGAACTATCTTCTAATAAAACGAGACTTTTGATTCAAATATTACTATTTTACCACTTAGTGTGATATTACATATCAACAATTGGCGCCGACTGTGGGGAATTACAGTAATATTTTCAATCTAGCTCGATAAAGAAGAACAAGTTCGGCAATGGCAGACCTAACTGCTTCCGAAACAAGGAATGGCGACAACGATAGCACTCCGGAAAATCCCAACAGAACTGACCCGAACAATACGGAAACTCCAACGAACTCCGGACAGTTCGACCAAAACGCCATTCTACAGGCAATAACAGCTCAGTTTCAAGAAATAACAAAACAGAACAATGAACGTTTGGACGTCATGGCGGCACAAATCGCAAAACTCAGTCAAACGCAAACTCCATTGCGAGGTCGTAACTTAATTGGCGACCTCAACTCAGAGGAACCCCCAACTGGAACAGTCCGATCTACAGCCTTAGGATCTACTGGCAACCCAGCCACTCAATCCACCTTCAATCGCGATGATTTCGAAGCCATGAAGGTCAAACTTCGTGAAATCACCTCACAGATTCACAAAGCAACCAGTGCCGCTCCCGAAATCGATCGCGTTATCCAAGAGGCACAAAAGACGCCATTCACTCCTAGAATCGCTAACACTCCTGTCCGGCATCTTGAGAAGTTAAAACTCAAAACTTACGAAGGAGATTCCGACCCAAAGCATTTTCTGACATCTTTTGGCATCGTCATGAACCGCTTTCAGTTCCGGACGACAGAAGAAAAAGATGCAGTAAGGTGTCAGTTGTTCGTTGAAAATCTCCAAGGAGTTGCTCTCGATTGGTTCACTCGACTTGAAGCGAACTCCATAAACAGTTTCGCCGAACTCGACAGCGTTCGTTAAACATTTTTCGATGTTTATCGGGCAGAAGACGCGAAATGCCGAACTATGGCGAATGGTTCAGGGAGAAAACGAGAGTCTCCGCGACTTCATCAAATGTGTCAAGTCAGTTGTTGCCCATTGCACGGTCAGCGACGAGGCCGCCCTCGAGTGTTTGCACAAGGCAACTCGGATTAAGTCATCTTTTCACAAAGCGATCATACACAACCCACCGCTTACACTCGAGGACACACTCCATCGGTCGAACTCATATATTGCAGAGGAGGAAGAGAGGCTGCCTACGATCAGAGAAAATCTTCACAAAAGCAGGTCGACCCAAAAGAGAGACCTAAAAATGACAATAACGAGCCACGTCAGACCTACGACAGAAGATTCGACAATCGACGAAAATTCGCAAGTAACAATGTCAACTCGGCTCAACCACAGCGACCATGGAACAACAAATGGATTCGCGGTAATGACGATCAAGACGAGACATTGTTCTGCGAATTACACAACCGTAAAGGACACAGCACCGAAGAATGCCGACACTTGAAAGATTACCTCCTAGAACAATTCAGAAAAGGATCAATTTCAATGGACGATGTTCGCCGAACTCCAGTCCGACGCAACAATGAAAAGCAAGAGCGACCTAATACAGTCATAAACGAAAGGATCCAAGACACCGCTGGTACAACCGAAACAGATCACCCACAACCAGCCAGACCCGAGCAGCAAAAACGAGGTCGGGAAAACAACAACACAGACACCCATGTACCAAAACCTAGGAAACGAGTCAACTTTATCATGGGCAAACTCGAGATGTGCAACTACTCAGTTCGGGGGATAAAAGAGTATAGTCGACAGGCGATTACCGCGTCGAAATTCAGCACAACAACGACGAGCGGACCAGCCATTGCATTCACAGAAGCGGATACAATCGGTCTCCAAATGCCACACAACGATTCTCTGGTAGTCGACCTACTCTTTGACGATGTCGAAGTAAGTCGAGTCTTGATCGACACTGGCAGTTCGGTTAACGTCATCTTCCGAGATACACTCGAGCAGATGGATTTTCCTAAGAAAAAAATTAAGGCGGACATCGAACCGTTAACAGGATTCACGGGCGAGCAAACCATGACAGTCGGTACAGTCAAAATACCGATCTACGTTGCGGGTGTTGCAAACACTGTTAAGTTCTTCATCATGAAGACACCAGCAATCTACAACGCCATCCTCAGAACGCCTTGGCTCCATGCAATGAAGGCAGTAGCTTCTACTTATCATCAGTGCGTCAAATTTCCAACTCCAGGAGGAATTTATACACTTCGTGGAAATCAAGCTACAGCTCGATCATGTTACATTAATGAATGCAAGCTCCGAATTGCTAATCAATCGTGTGCCATCAGCGCGAAGTCCGACCCAATAACTCAAAAGCAGAAGCCACCACAAGAAACGGTAGTTCAGGTCAGCATCGACGAGACTTTCCTTGAAAGATAGGTCGGTATAGGTGCCGACCTGGATCCAGAAATCAGGGAAATTATACTTCAGTTCCTCCGCAAGCACGTGACAACCTTCGCATGGTCGATCAGCGATATGCCGGGCATAGATCCAAAGGTGGCACGCCACGAACTCAATATCGACCCTACTTTCAAATCCGTCATACAAAAAAGACGCAAACTTGGACCTGAAAAGGCACAAGCCGTTAATGACGAAGTCGAGCGACTCAAACAGGATCTATCACTGAAGTTCGATATCCAGATTGGCTTGCTAATCCCGTCGTCATCAAAAAGAAGAACGGGAAATAGAGAATTTGCGTTGATTTCACCGACCTGAATAAAGCTTGTCCCAAAGACAGTTTCCCTTTACCACATATTAATCGTCTGGTAGAGGCGACCGCAGGAAACGAACTTCTTTCGTTTATGGACGCATTCTCCGATTATAATCAAATACTTATGCATCCAGAAGACCACCAAAAGACTTCTTTTATCACGGATCGCGGAATTTATTGTTACAAAGTCATGCCGTTTGGGCTAAAGAACGCCGGGGCGACCTACCAACGACTTGTTAACCGAATGTTTGCCAGTCAGCTCGGCCGAACCATGGAAGTCTACATTGACGACATGCTCGTCAAGTCTCTTCTCGCCAAAGATCATGTCCGACATCTCCAAACCTGTTTCGAGATACTTGGCATGAAGCTAAATCCTACTAAGTGTACATTTGGAGTTACGTCCGGTGAATTTCTCAGATATATTGTGACTCGGAGAGGGATCGAAGCTAACCCAAAACAGATAACGGCGATCCTCGAGCTTCCATCCCCGACCACGAAGCGCGAAGTCCAAAAGCTTACAGGATGAATTGCTGCACTAAATAGATTCATATCTCTCGATCAACGGACAAATGCTTACCTTTTTACCAAATCCTTCATGGCAATAAGCATCTTGAGTGGAACAACGACTGCGAACACGCATTCAAACAATTGAAGGAATACTTGTCTACTCCTCCGATTTTAGCCAAACCAGAGGACGGCGAGACCCTGTATTTGTACATCGCAGTATCTGTCTCGGCTGTCAGTAGCGTTCGTGTCAGAGAAGATCGTGGCGAGCAGAAGCCAATTTTCTACACAAGCAAAGCACTCAACGACGCGGAGTCACGATACCCGACCTTAGAAAAATTGGCGTTGGCTGTTGTCACCTCGGCACGAAAACTCCGACCCTACTTTCAGTCACACTCCATCACGGTGCTCACCGACCAACCGCTCCGCGCTATCTTGCACAATCCTAGCCAGTCAGGACGTCTTGCGAAGTGGGCTATCGAACTAAGCGAGTACGACATTGAGTACAAAAACCGGACTAGCGCAAAATCACAAGTGTTAGCCAATTTTTTGATTGAACTTTCACCCGAACTCGTCAAAGCCGACTTAACCGAAGCTGAAAAATGGGTGCTTCACGTTGATGGATCGTCATCCTACAAAGGATCTGGAATTGGTATTCGGCTTAAAACACCGACCGGCGAACTGTTGGAACAATCCTTTCGTTTAGACTTTCCAGCGTCTAACAACGAAGCCGAATACGAGGCACTTATCGCCGGCCTCCGTCTTGCAAAGGAAATCGGCGCACAACACCTTCACGCTTTCTGCGATTCTCAACTTCCTTCCAAAGGTCGTCACGACCCACTAAATGTGGACGAAAACGATGAGGAAGTACCTCCAGATTGGACGCAAGAAATTATAGCATACTTAGCGAATGGAGAGCTACCACCGGACAAATGGGAAGCATGCCGACTAAAAATGTGTGCGGCTCGGTATATGATGATCAAGGACGGCCTATTCCGATGGAGCGCAGCAGGAATTCTTCTCATCTGCGTATCCAGCAAAGAGATTAAGGAAATTATGAAAAAGGTTCACGAAGGATCAGGTGGGAATCACTCTGGAGGTCGGTCTCTCGCCCTGAAGATAAAGAAGGCAAGCTACTTCTGGCCTACTATGGTTTCAGATTGCGAAAAATTTGTCGCTAAGTGTGAAAGGTGCCAAAGGCATGGCCCAATAATCAACCTTCCTACCGAACTGTTAACAACCTCCACAGCTCCTTACCCGTTTATGCGATGGGCGATGGACATCATAGGCTCTTTTTGCCGATCCACTACTCAAAAGCAGTTCGTCCTCGTCATGACGGACTACTTTACCAAATGGGTCGAAGCCGAAGCCTACCCAGAAATACACGGAAACGAGGTCAAGAAATTAGTCTGGAAAAACATCATTTGTCGACAAGGGATTCCTTATGAGATTGACACCGACAACGGATCTCAGTTCACTTCGGCCGTTTTTCAAGACTTTTGCGCTGAATGGAAAATTCGATTGAACTTCTCTACACCTAGGTACCCTCAGGGCAATGGTCAAGCAGAAGCGACAAACAAAACTATTATATACGGCCTAAAAAAACGGCTCGCTGAAAAGAAAAGAACTTGGTCTGACGAACTCGACGGAGTATTATGGTCGCATCGAACAACACCTCGAAGATTAACAGGACAATCTCCCTTTTCCTTAGCATATGGTGTCGAGGCTCTTTGCCCAGCTGAAATTTCAATTCCGACCATCAGAAGGACAATGCTCACTCAAGATCCCAAAACTAACGACCAAATGATGTACGACAAACTTGATGAACTAGAAGAGCAACGCGACCAAGCATTACTCCGAATTCAGAATTATCAACACATGGCGGCGCGATACTACAACAAGAAAGTTCGAGGAAAAAAACGTTGGTAAGCTCGGTGCCAATTGGGAAGGCCCGTATCAGATAATGAAGGTCGTAAAACCAGGTGTTTATCAACTCATGAAGATGGATGGAACTTCAATTCCGAGATCGTGGAATTCGATGAATCTGAAGAGATACTACTATTAGGTCTACTATTAGGTCGGTAACCCGATCAAAAAAAAAAGAAAAAAAGAACACTCTACGAGCTCTAAACATTGTAACATGAACTACGAATGGCTTGATCCCTTCGCGGGTACGTAGGCAGCTCGTCAAGAGTTCAGCTATGATATCAATAAAATTTAATTTTTCTAAGTATCTGTTAAGCCGAACTCCTATGTTCGCAGTCGCAACCAAACTCATCGGTATTTACATCGATGTCCTGGCCAGACATTCGATAGCATTTCTCAACAATGCAACCTCAAAAAGCCGAGATCCGTCTCGCAAGCGTCCACATGGCGCCGTGGTGAAAGAATCCACAATTTTTAAAGCCGAGGCCAGTCCCACATTACTTACTCCTAGGTCATCTGAGAACAATAAGCCGGGCTCATCCCGCATACTCCGATTCGATCTAGGAAACCTGGAGTTTTATCGTGTGTTTACAAGGAAACGCTTCTTTCGAACTCCGTCCTTCCAGCACGAGAGAACTCGATCCCTTGGGTTTCAAGCCGAGTTCATTGAACTCGAAAAAATTAAGCCGAACACCTCAGATTCGCACCATAAGCCGAGTTCTCAACACTCGCAAAATATAAGCCGAGTTCTCAACACTCGCAAAATGTAAGCCAAGTTTTCAACACTTGCAAAATAGGCCGAACTCACAGTTCGAAAAGTCAAATCCTCCCTAGTTCAGAATCATTAAACTGAACTCGAGCACAAGTATTTAATGAAAAGCACAAGATCCTAGAAAATCCGACCTCATAACATAATGTCTGCCTTGCGCCTCTCAAGCTCGCTGATAACAGATGGAGAAATCGCACCGCCTTTCAGACCGTATTCATCACAAAAACTAAGAATCCCGCAAAGCTGGTTATACTCGAGATATGGTTCCATTTGCGCTTCAATCTCGGAACGACGCCGGTTCGACTTCTCGACTCGAACTTGGCACTTTTCAGTCGCCGTTTTCCACCCTCGAAGTGCTCTGTTCCGAGCCCCTCTAAGCCGTGTTTGTTCTTCCTTCAACTCTTTTGATAGCAAATCTCGTTTGGCGTCAAGTTCGACAATCTGTCCCTTGAGATCAGAAATCTCGGCTTGCAACTCAGAGGTTTCTTCGAAGCAGCTGCTTTCTTCTCCACGGCAATCTTTTTCATGTTAGCCACACGACCTTCAAGTTCGGAGATCTTAGTCTTCGAGACAGTCGAAGCATGGTCATACTCAGCAATGATCTCGTCCGCCCGAGCGGTAAGCTGAAAGCAATGTCAATACAGTAGGTGAGTAAACTAAAAAAAAAAACAAAGTGGAAGAAAGAAAAGATGAGAACTTAAACTTACATCAGAAGACAACTTGGAAATCGTCTTGTATCTGTCCGAGAAAAAGAAAGCGTTCGCCGGAGGAAGTGTTCGCGTCCTCTTCTCAGCACGATCAGACTGCGGAAGTTCCCCGGATCTATCACTCCGAGATGGCCTCTTCTTTGAGACCTCGAGAGTAGGAAGATCGGTAGGATCACCTTCGACGCCAGTATTCCCAACATTGGCCTCAGCAGCTGTTTCGTCATCAATCCTCTTGGATGAAGTAGCTTTTCTCAACTTCTTCGTCTTCTTCAGACTTTCCTTCTTCTGTTCGGAACCGGTTGGAACAACGGTCTCGGCGAGAGCCTCGTCTGATTTCTTTGCAAAGAGATTAGGGATTTTGTCAAGATTCATCTTCTTGCAGGATTTGTGAGGTTTGGAAGTTTTTGGCTTCTGAGTTGCTTGCGCTGCAAAAATTTAGAAACCCAGTTAGTTCTAATATTTCAGGCCGACCATATAAAGCAAAGAGGAATAAAGACTTACCACGACATTTTTCCCGATGAGCTATCGAATCTTCGTAAGCAGCAGGCCAACGTTTCTTCCCGGCTGCACTAAAACGATCGATAACCGCTTGTGTAACACCAGAGTGACTAATCCAGCTCGACTGATGGCGACCTGCAAGAAGTACAAAAGATTAGCAAGCGATTTAAAGCACAAAGAAAAACAGTCAAACAATCAGATACCAATAGAAGTCGTCCAATCGGTTCGAAAACGCGTGTGAGGGTTCTCGAAGGATGAAGAATCAACACGAAGATAAGTATTTTGATTCCCAATCCTTGTAGTTGCTACTCTTAGGTCCAGTAACAAGATTGAAACCCGATCTCGTACAGGCAGAGAAGTACCATGGTTTCTTGTTCTTCTTCATTTGACACAAGTCTTCGAATACCGAAATTGTGACCTCAAAATCGATGTCTGACCCAAGGGTCTGAAGTCCAACGAAATTAGTAACAGAGGCCGGCATCAACTGAGACAAGGCGGCTCCTCTACGATTACAATATCCAATCAATCGACTGGGAATTGGAAAGCGAAGTCCGCAAGTTCGGAAATAGTCCTCTTAAACGTATATGTAACCTTCGGGAGCATCCCATGGTCTTTGGAAATCTTTTGGTTTCTTGACACCGATCTTTGAAGCCCCAGCATCCTTTAAAGCTCTAAGAATGCTCTTATTATCAGAACAAGAGGCTTTGACCGTAGGAGTAACAATTTGACGACGAATCGCAAGAATACCTAAGACGATCTCTCGCCAAGCTTCAAGATCAACTCCGTCCAACTGAACCATTCCTTCGCTCTCCGTCTAGTTAAGCTGACTCACTTCGACATTAAGCGCCTTGTCAAGATCGTCAGAGACTTGGCCCACTCCAATCTCGTCATTAGGCTGGGATGGGCTGACCTCCTCAGATGTCGGGGAAGAACTAGACGAGGACGGTGAACCCGAGGTAGCTACACGTTTTCCTTTTGGATCTTTCTGGCTCGGCGAGGATTGAGAAGAATTGGAGGAACTAGACGAAGTCGGATCGGATGGAGCAGGTGCAGGAGAAGCCACTCGTTTTTCAGTAGGACCACTCTGGCTCGGCGAGGAATCAGGCGAGCTGGAAGAGCTTGAAGAATCTGAACTGGAAGAACTGGTAGAATCGGTCGAGTTTGGAGACATCTGTGAGAATCGATGAATGAAATTTAGAGGAAACATCAGAAGGTTTCATTGGACAGTAGTTCGGGGTAAGTAGAAACAAGGTCGACAAAAAAATGGAGACCATAAGCTGGTGAGGAAGAGAGTTCTGGAAGTATGAACAAATCAATTTTGGCGAAATGGAACTCAACAACAAAAAAACGCTGATTTCAAAGTGGTGCTTAACAAAGAAGACCGATAAGGGGATCGGATCAGTCTAGAAACTTGAGCAAATCAAGTTTTAAAAAAAAACAGAAGACAGATCGGATGGATTCAAGCTCGGATAAAAAAAATAATAGAGAGGTCAGATATAGGAGCAAGTTCAGCAAAGTTTTGGAAGAACATACAAAAGGGAAGGGAGAAAAGATAATTTATAAGCATACACCTCGATAGCAGGTCGAACCGCAGCAGCTGAATGTAACGGAGGTCGGTCTGTAATTAGAGATCTCAAAAACGGACAAGGCAGATCTGCTCCAAAGAGGTCGCCGGCGACTTTAAAAATAGCAGCGATGAGTAGGTCGGATAATTTGCTTTGACCTCAATGAAAGCAGGTGAGCTTAATTAAGATGAAGGAGAGACTCGGCGAACAAGGGAGGAAGGGTCGGCGACATTTAAAAAAAAAGGGGAGATCTGGTCTTGAAGAAAGAGGCGACTTAGGTAAAGGAAAGAAGAAGGATGACACTATTTAAAAAAAAAAAAGAAGATCGCCATCATTTTTGAAGAAGGGAGCTCAATAAAAAAAGAGGAATGGCGATCATTATCATTGAAGAAAGGAGTTGAGTCTCTGTAAAAAAGAAAAAGGAAAAAGCAAGTGGAAGTGGAGGACAGCTCATTAAAAAAAAAGTAAATCTAGTTTTGAAGACAAAAGGCGACGTAGATAAAGGAAAAAGGAGACAGCATAATTATATCAAAAAAGGGAGTTGGCAAGTTGCAAGGGTCAGCAAATTAAAAAAAGAAATGGGCTCCAACGTAGTGGACTTCACAAAATGAAGGTCGGATGGAAATATTGGGTTGTAAGTTCGCTGATAATGAAGGTCAGCCATTTCGGTATTGGGCTTCACAAAGTGGGCTTCATAAAATGAGTTCCACTAAGCTTTAAAAGAAAATGGGGCAGGTCGCCCATTTTGGGTTGTGATACAAACAATTAAAATCGCCGAACTTAAAGAAAAACGAACTAAAAAAAAAGGAATAGAGAGAGAAAATTCTAGAGAGAAGGTAGAACTTTATACCTTAAATGGTGGAGAAGAAGTGAAGAAGTGAAAATGAAGAGGAGTATTTATAGAGGATTGAGGCCCGTTAGAAAGCCCGCACTGAATAGAGTCCGTACAAGGAAGCAGTCAAAAGATGGAGGTTATGCCAAGTGGCACCAGATAAAAGCGGTACGAGATTTTTTCCGCTAAGTTATTTCCGGTCTCAATCCAAACCGAGTTAAAAGAATCCATGAATTTCGCCGAACTCATATAAAAAAAACTCCTTCGACGAACTGAGGGGGGGACCTACTATTGGTGGTGTACTTCGCACCCCCGGTTTAACTCGGTATTAATCGAGACCGGCCCGGAGAGACCTCGGTTTACGAAGATTGGAATCGACGTTAAATCGGATGGGCCGACATACGACTTTCTAGAAGGCCCATTAAAGCCCAATTTACAAAAATTGGCCGACTTTCCCGAATTTCACGGAGGATTTCCGAAAATATCGAGGAAGAAAATGTTAAATCCCATATCGAGAAGGAAAATGAAAGTTCTTCTCAAACCGCTTTAGAATTCGTATAAATAGGGGAGAATTTCATTCATTCGAGGCATCCGCAAATCAACAGCAGAGAGAGACCTTTGAAGAACTTTGAGATCGTCAACTTTATTTCGAGTTCTTCCTTTGCTAACGAGGTCGTCGGAATTACGACGACCTTAACTCAAGTTGTATTTTTCCGAACTATCTTCTAATAAAACGAGACTTTTGATTCGAATATTACTATTTTACCCCTTAGTGTGATATTACATATCAACAATTTGCATTATGCATTGGGAGTTATGATGAGTTGTCCATGCATAAGTATCACAATTAGCTAGTTTTTATTTCCATAAAAAGTCACAGATTTTATTCAATATTAAAAAAAAAGCCACACACACCATTATTTCATATAAAGAAAAAGAGAACCGTCACAAATCCTTCACTGGGCTAGAGCTGGAGGAGAACCGTCGGCTGGAGCTAGAGGAGAACCATCGGCCGGAGCTAGCAGAGAAACATCGATGGAGGACGGAGTTTTGGTGAAGTACTCATGGCCCTGAAACTTGAGGACAATTTTATCTCATTCCGTAATGTGGATATGGCTTCCCTGGCTTCGGTTAGATCTGTCTATCCCTAGAAATACTCGTCAAAAGAGACCAAGACATGATGAATAAACTCAGCTACCGCTGCGTTGAACTTGGCCTTCAGTATTTCGACACTCGACATTTTTGTGCTTTCTTTTTTTCTCCAACCCACAATTAGCTAGTTTGTACAATGCTCAAATTCTTAGTTTTCTAATGCACTCAAGAAATTAAAATTAAAGATGAACAAATTTTGGATTTTGTACACCATTGTTTAGGTCTTGATTAAAGCAAAACTGTGAATTAAACTCAGTCTTAGCAAGTAGAGTTTTAACTTGATTTGAAATTATCATATGATGCATGCTTGAATGAACTTGTGGATACTAAATATATTTGAGCTAAACTCCCTTTTTAACACTCTCTCTTAGCTTAAATAGCTGATTCCTATCTTTAGAACAGTTACCATGCTTTGAGTCTATTTTTTTCAAGCCAAATTGTTTGTGAGTGATTGAAAGGTCACCTTGCAATATTATACTAAAATATGTGAAAACATAACCGCACATAGTGAAGTTGTCATAAATTTTTGAAAAAAAAAATTAGAAAATCTAACCAGATCGAATTATCAACTAGATAGCAGATTAGCAGATATACAAGTTTAATCGAAGACTAATCCAGATATTAAAACACTGAAGAGTAGATATGTGAAAATTTGAGGTTGTAGTTTAGTTTTGTTGGATTTGATTTATGGACATACAGTATTCACTCGATCAATTATTTAGAAGATGTGATATTTAGTTAACTCGCGAGTAGGATTATATAGGAGAGAGAGAGAAGGCGTCTGGAAGCCACAGGTGAAGTATCGGTGAAGGATAATTTGGATGCCGCCGGTTTGGACCAAACCGGGAACTGTCTTTCTCATTTATTTTTTTGTTTCTTAGTCATCGTGAGAAGTTAATTCCTCGTCAAGATTCTAAAAGCTAGAAGGGCCACTAGCTATTTTTTAACATTAAAATATCCAGTCTAAAAAATGTTGGTAGTGTTAAAACCAATTGGCGATAAATGGATTGACTCTTACCCTTTATATATCACTAAATATTGTCATGCTATGTGTAGGTATTTTGTTGATAAAATTTATATGCAATTAATTATATTTATTAAAATAAATATATATATATATTAGTGTTTTAATAATATATTAAAAATATTATGATGTTAATCTAATAATTTTTTAAATAAATTATGAAGTTTTAACGGTTTTGTTTTGAATCTATATACAAAATTTCATATTTCAAAAATGTATTATTTGGTTAAATACTTATAAGTTAGTATACCCAAACCAACTAAAAATTTTCTAAATTAATCAAATGCTACTTTTTAAACATAATATTGACATGATGATAAAATATTATACATTCATTTCTTTAAATCAAAAGATATATTTTTTCATCATTTTTATTTTATTCCAATTATATATGTGTTCTTTAAAAACAAAGAAAAATAATAATTTTAAAATTTAATCTTTTTTGTTCTCTTGTTTAACCAATAAATTTTTTTTATTTTAATATATTAAATTTAAAAAAATAATAATAAATAAAATGTTTTTTTTTAGATTAATAACAACTTTAAATTTTTAACCAAAACAAAAAGTTGAATATGAAATGAATAAAATCACACAAATTTTATAAATTAAATATATATTTTTGTCAATTGGTTGTGTAAACTTTTAAAAAAAAATTCAATGATTATCCGTCATCTCTTTTAATAAGAATGTTTTGTTTCATTTTGTTCACTTTTATTCTTGTTATATCTGTTTTTTCATTGAATATATTATATTTATTTATTTTAAAGACTTTTTGTATGATTATATTTAGTCTCATCATTTTCATTCTCATTTCCACTAATTATTAAGTAGGCGAAACCGGTACAATTTAATACATACAAATTTCAAAAAATGAAATAACAAATTGAACAACTCAAAACTAAGAACTTCTACATTAATCTATTGCAATTCCAAGTCGAATATACAAAATGTATTTTTCGATCATTTTTACATAATATATTACATGAGATTATGTAGAAATATGTTTTGCATATGTGAAAAAATTAGATGAATATAAATCATAATTATTAGTTATTTAAAATTTTACGTGAAAAACTTTAAAATCAAGTAACTTAAACTTGTATAAGTAGCATATATTTTTTTCTTGATAATAAATTAAATTTGTAACTTATACAGTGAAAATTGATATTTTAATATCATGTTAGTTTTTTGGTTGTTAATAAAGATTTCTTTATTTTTAAATTTATTTTCTTAACCATAATATTAGAATTATGAAAAAATTTTAATTTACAATTTTAATATATATGACTAAAATTAATTTTTTAAATGCTGATGTAAATGTCTTGAAAATAATATAGCTTTAACTTGTTACTAATAATAGAATAATTTTACTTAACAATTTTTTCTATATTATTTTGTATTAACAATGTAAATTTATAATTTAGAAACTTTTTAATTTTAGTTATTGATGTGGACTAATCAAATTATCCTTTTAAATCTTATGTGGATGTCCTTAGAGGCATATAGCTTTAATTTTTTTTTAAATATATTTTTTTGTTAAACAATATATTTTAAATTATATTTTTTTTAATTTTAAATATTCATGTGAACCAATATAATTGAATTTTTAAATCATATGTGGACACTCTTAGAGGCATATATCTTTAACTTTTATTAGTAATAGATTAATAAATTAAAGCTAGAAAATCTCACACGAGGCACGTTGCGATAAGTGATGTTAGTCTCTCCTCCTTGTTTTGAGGCTTACCGAATGTATTTGAATGCTGCTTGATCAGATAATTGTTACTTTTGTGGTTCAGGTTTGGTTATTAAAATTCTATCATATGCAATGTTATTTCAAAAATCTTCCTTGGATATCTTAGTCTCATTCTTCCTAATGACATAACCTCTTTCTCTATTTTCAGTGTTTCGTTTTTCAAAAGTGTTTATCTGCTTGGAATGTATAGTTTTTCTCAAATTCGGTGGCCAAATTTTGGAAATTTTATGGTTTTTTCAATATTAAAGCGGTTTGTAGTGGTTTTGTTTATATATTTTTTTCATTATATTCCTTGTAATTTAGCTAATAGTTAAACATATAGTTTAGTCAAATTGGTTTTTTACGTTGTAATGACTCTTTCGTTAGTGAAACCTAAATATTTTGTTTTATTTGAAATGGTTGCACACACAGAAAAAAAAAACTTAAAATTTATTATAGTTATGTGAGAAAAATTGGATGCTAATGTAAGAGTCTCTAATATGTGTGTATATATCTAATTTAAATTTAAAATTTCATATTTAATATTATTTATTTTATTTTTTATTATTAATAGAAATGTTATATATAACTTCTTTATTTTTAATAATTTTCAAAAATAATAATAGAATTCGGAAACTTTTTAACTTTTTATTGGTCCACTTCAACATTGTGGGAACAAGCATCCACGGGGAGACCTCCAATCTGGAAGGACCAAAAGATTGAGTGGCTCTGATACCATGTTAAATATGGATTTATGGGCTTTCAAATTAAAACCAATTGACAATAAATGGATTGGCTCTTACCTTTAATATATTATCTCATAAATTCTCTAACTACCGATGTGAAATTTTCACGATAGTTAGTCTTTGCAGATTTTAGTTTGGATATTACAAAATGATAATGTTCTCTCTTTTTTTATCCATTTGGGCTTATTAAGTCTAATCCTTAATTACTTTTCATCTGATTAATTTGTAAAAAAAACTAAACTAAACGTTTTATAAGTTTAAAACCAACAGCCCTTTGTATCTTCACCCAAAAAAGTAGTTTCCCTCAAAGTAGTTTTGAATGATATATTTATATGAAATTTAATTCAAATTTAGTCGAAAATATTAGTATATAAAACTCAGATGTAAAAGGAAAGAAAAACTGAAAAAAACTATTAATTGATTAGCTTGGTGTAGATCAGAGTGAAAAAATGGTACACAACTTTTTTTAATAATTCTAATGGCACCGGAAGAGATTCTAGGTCGGAATTTCCAAAGTTTATAAAAGGAAAAAAAAAACATGTTACTATAATTATATTTGTTTTCTTCATTTTTTGATAAGGGCTACAAAAAAAAAATGGATTAGATTTGAACACTGCATGGATGAAAAAGAGCTTGTATAGAGAATAATGATAAGAAAATTTTGGTACAATATAGTGTTATTCAATGAATTCTCGATGTTTAAATCATAAACAAAAAATAGGATATTGGTGCGGGCTTGAATGTTTTTATAAATTTTATTTGTATTGGGTATATTGTTAAGTTTATTGGGTCAAATTTTATAAAATTGATAATTGACAGTGTTGTGTGGGTACAATGTTACCACATTTGGGTCGAATGGTATGTTATTAGTTCAAGAATTAGATTGTGTCTTACAATTGGCTATAATTTGTTTGATGTAAATATAAACAATAAGTGATGTATAACTGATTAAGTAATTATAATTAGGTATGTATAATGAAGAAAGTGTAGATGAAGAATACATGTAACTATGAATACAAACATTATTTTATGTTCGTAAATCGTAAGTTATTCATCGAAATGTGACATATATGAACATATTTTATAAATTATATGTGAAGATGTATTCATTTATTTGGAAATGTAAATTCATTTGGAAATGGTGATAAATCAGTCAAATGTTATTTAATATGTTGTAATTATAAACGACTTTTGGGGAATATGAAACAGAGCGAAGAAAAATGAGGAATCACTCTCTAAGAATTCTATATATACACCCCATAAGAAAATTTTGATCAACTAACCAAGCAAACAATTACTTACTCAAACAAAACCCATACTTCAATTATTCTTCTGATGTGATCCTCAGACAGACGTACAAAAAATATGTTTACATGAAAGAAAAATACACTTTTTCCTACATAAAATTTCTTGTGCATCTGTCGAGAATCACATCAGAAAAAGTTGTTATATTCATTGTGTCGCCACAGAGTTATTATAATTATATTACTTGTGAATGCTCACTTTCGACAGGAAGTATACTGTTAATACTTTATACCAAAATCTGAATAGAGTAGAAATACAAGTAATTTTGATCAGTAGGTAATGAGAAATGTATACCGTTTTCCATAAGTTTTTGCTATTATTGATTTTTTATTATTCAATGGAATTTTTAAGAAAAACTGTCCTTGCTTTATGTAGGAAATTGTTATTTATATCGAATGAGATCCAATATTGTGTAAGACATAAAAACCTTTTAATTGATATTTTTTTAATTTGAAAATATTACAATTTTCCAAATTATCAGGAATGTTAGATTTTTTTATATCTCATCGCAGCAATTATCTAAAATAACAACAAATCACATTTTTCTATATTATGTATTTCATTTAAATTTGAAATTTAAAAAGTTTATAAATTATATTAGAGATTTCCAAAATTTGAGATATATTTTATCTTATTAACAACTAAGTTACGATTAATCCGCATCAACAATACATTAAACTTACAATTATAACAGTTTATTAACTAAATTATAAATTATAAGTTACGGTATATTTAATGAAATTTAATTGGTTGACTGTTGTATTAATTATGTAATATGTTACGATGGAAAATGTAGTATTTAGTAGATGATTTACCTTACTATTTCTGATATTCAAATAAAAGGTAATTTAAAAAACTAAGACGATGAAAAACAACAAAATGAAAGTAACTTATTGAAATAAAGATTCAGCATGCAATTTTAAAACTAATATTAAAAAAGACATATAAATCTAATTGACCGGGAATAAGCCCATTGCATAGCAAGCTTCTCTGAATGTGTCGTATACAACACCATTAACTGTTCGGATATCTTCATAACTGCGAGGACCTTTAATGATATTCAACAGACAACTCAAATAAAAAATTTCCCCATCATAAATTGAATACTGTTGAAGAATAGTTGGATTTCATGAACCCTTCACTCATGGCCTCCACTCATGCAATGTGGCATTCCAGAAAAATTGATGAAATAATTCAGTGTAGAGCAGGAATCTGGTAGTTGGGTATATCTTGTTACACTTCATCCAAGCAATAAATTTTGTATTTTTCATTAGTTTGTCCACCTTGTTTTGCTTGGGAGAATTTGTTCTTGGTAGATGAAATTGAATAATTTCTGGAAACAATCATAAGAACTTGTTAAAACACTTAAAAAGAAACAAATAATGTATGATAAGAAGTTATAAAGGTTTAGTCTCTATAGTTCTATACCAAGGATTCTTAATAGAATAAAGTTAGACGCAGAAGGATTACATATCCTATTCATAGCAGTAGAAATGGAGGATATTGAGAATTTTTTTTTCAGTGTAACAAATGAAGTTGCAGTTCACAAAAGTATGATGTGAATATATAGATAGATTAAATAGGGCATACACGAATATACGAATAAGTTAAAGATTGCAATATGCATCTCGTTATAGAAAGTAATAACAATATATTAATATCCTTCATATTATATTTTTAAAAATCCAGAATATGTGGTTAGATAATTCAATTTATAAATAATTGCTTCATAAGAATATTAGTTCGAAATTATCGGATCACAAAATTATGTTACCATATATTGCGGTTTAAATCAAACTGTAAAGAGGAAAATCCAAATTTTTAAACATTTTTGTATGAGACAAGTTATGTGAATTAGACGAAGAAGACTTGAGTAAATATTATGTCTATTTATCAAAAGCGAAAGTGAAAAAGTCAAACAGGTTGGTTGAAACAGTATTCCCAATAAAACATAGAAATGTGGTGACATTGAATATTTTATAACTACCATATCCTATATAAAATATGAGGTAGCTTCTATTACAAAAATACATATAAAATTTACTCTGCAATCCTAAACGCCTGATAAGAGATGAGACAAAAATGGAAAATCACCAAGAAAAACGTTTTGATGAAAACGGATTACTAAAAATTAATCCACCACCATTGAACATGAGATTTGGTGTCGAAGAAACACCATCATCTCCTCCAATTTCTGAATCAGAGATGGAGCAAAATAATATGTGGGAAGAGATGAATGACTTCCTGAGCAAATCAACTGCGAAAGCCATCGAGGTTCCTTCTGAGGTAATTTAAACTTTAAATTATTCCATTTTATTGATGATTTCTGTATTATTGGATGTTCATATCAATATGTAATATCTGCAGCTTAATGAAGAAAAATCGACTCATGATCCAAAGGAACGTTGCAAGAACGGAAAACACGATCTCCATCTAGATCTGGAGATAGGTTTGAAATGTATAGAATGCGGTCGTTAAGACAGAAATCCGCTACCTAGATACATCTCCGTGGGTAAGCTATTAATATTCCATTAATACATTGATTTGTTTAACTAATATGTTTGAAGTTAACTACATAATATGTTTTTGGATATTGTAGGCACATAAGAATAAACGTGGAAAGAGAAACTTCGAAGTTTAGCTAATATTATCTCTGTTTTTTTTTTGTATCTTAATTATCTTCAATAAAATAAAATTAATTATTCTCCCAATTCACTTTCTCATATATGTGTATTGATCCGTAAGATTATAAGCTCAACTTAAACATTGATTATAATCCACAAACATTAAAACATAGGCAACAGGATATAATATTTTACACTCAAGTCCAAAGGTAATGAGAAAAGCTTAACAGTAGTTGTCAGCACTGAAATGCAAACGTCAATCGAAATTAATTTAAAATTACTCTTACATGTAAAGTTGTTAATAGATCAATTTTGAGCATTGGACCAAAAAGAAAAAGAAAATCAATACTGAGCAAACGTTGTCAATTGCGTAAGAAACGTTATAATTGCATCGCGTGACATAAACATCTCTCGGTTAAACTCATAAAGGCTCCTAATAAATGTAATTTCCAAGTCTACCGTAACAAATTAGTATAGTACTAAATTTGGCATAATATGAAAAATGGCCATTAAAATATTGTAGTTGTATAATTTGGTAATATCTTATTATTATGGAAATGTGAAATATTGGATGGAAGAAAATGTCTATAAAGGAAGTAACATTTCTAAATTCAAATGAATTATATATATATATAGATGGTATATGTTTTATCCAAAACTATACATATATACATGTAAAATATATAAACAATAAATACAATGATATTAAAGGACATAAGTAAAATGGCAATTAAACCTTCTCAGTTAAATAAATACTAAATATTTCATTACAAATATACAAAAATAGGTTCAAATACATTCCAGTTTTATGGGTAAATATTACATAATGTTTGAACGTTTAACAGTTGGTATTAAAATATAAGTAGAGGCATAAAAGTTATGGCCAGCTCGGATCTCCATGGATATCGGTAAAAGGAAGCCTGACAGAAAATAAATGTCAAGTTAACAATTGAAAAAAGAATAAAGTAACCCATAAAACTTATTATATACATTAATACCAATTAGAAAATTACCAGTCAAGAAAATCAGAAACCTCTTTTATGTGAGGATTGAAAAGTATTACAGAATGGTCTCCAGCATTCCTTATACGATATCTCCCTGTATGATTTAGAAATATAAAGGGCAGAAATGTTAGAAGCCAAACTAACATATAAACAAAGTCGAAATGAATGTTCCCACTCGATTATAAAATTTTATTACTAACATTCGGAATCATAGGTCAGACGAAATATGAGCAAAGTCAAGACTGTTTCATAAGTACCTATGTCTTCCCACTTTTTCCAGAAATACAGAGCAGTCTTTCCAATGAGTTCGATATCCATATCATTATAACTAAACCAAAAATTATATTACAACAACATTAACTAAAATATAAATACTCTGAATGATAAGACAAAAAGATTGGCCTTTACATATATAGATGATAATATAAAATGTTTTACTTCATGTCCCTTATCTGAATGTCCAATTTGTGAGAAGGTCCGAAAATCATCTCATATGGGTCATCAATGTCAGTACTTAGATCATCATCAACATAGATGATTACGCCAATCAAATCTACAAAGAAACATTAAAAATATTTGTAACCCTATACATTAAATTGAATAAAGGTGAGAAGCCTAACCGATAGAGTACTCAGTAGTGAAATTCCCTCGAATAATGGCATCAAATGGCATAAAATCCATCATATGCTTAGAATTGACTTGAAACGTCTTCTCTACAACAGTATCGGCGTTCATGTTGATGAAGTGGTAGTTTATAGTATTTCTGAAAGATCCGAACGCATTGACAACGTTGAAGAATTTGACATAATTCCATTCTCCTTCTTTAAACTTTGGACCGAGGGAAGGAATAAGATCCTGATCTATCGATGCCTCTATTTTGTAACCCTAAATTTGTGAACCAAATAATTATTTCAGATATTCATGTGTTTAAATGTTCATAACATGCAACAGAATAAAAAAATTTTAAAATATGAACTTACATTTTCGTCACCGAGGATAAGATGCAATTCCTCGCGATGATTACGGTAGTTGAATTGTTCCCAAACTCGTATAACTTTTATAAGGATTCTGAAGTCAGATTTTGTGGGAGAAAGATACTCAATGGTACAATAGCGAGGCATGTTTGAGGAAAGTGGTTGTTTTCTGGGACTTTTTGTTTTTTGTTAAGATGACGAGAAGTTTTTCTACTTGGTCCTTTTATATGTATAGGAAAACAATAGAAAGTATAGGGTTTGAAAGGTTGTGTCGTTTTGTAAAATCCGAATAAATAGCAACCTTTGACATTTATTGCATTAAGTGACTTACGAACAAACCAAAATGGTTACATTCAATTCATTGGTATATTTGACTTTTATATTGATTAAATATATATAGTGAAATATGTAAATATTGTAGGAAAATGTCATATCTTGTACTGACTACTTCTTTTTAATTAAGTTAATTACTTCATTTCATTAATTACAAATCATTAATGAGAGTACAAAACCGGAATTTATGTATTATATTTGTTAATACAGACAAAAATCACGGACCATCCAAATTTTGAATATCATTGTTGTTTTTTGTAATAAAAATAATAGAGTACGATTCTCGACAATATACCCAAAAAAATGAAATTGTTATTTAAAAAATATAAAGTATTTTCATTGGATAAGTTATCTCAATCAGAATAATTTTAAAGTATGTTTTAACACTATAAAAATAAGAAAAAAGGAACAACAACTTCTTTTACTGAGACTGGTCTTCATATTCATCGTTGACCGGAGGAAAATCATTTAAGGATGCAAGCCTGAAATAATATTAGGATTTTTTAATCATTATAAGCGTTATGTCAATATAAGAAATATAACTATCATATATTTAGAAAGATTATAATATAGGATACAATATCAAAGATGGAATAAACATACCTCAACCTTGCACTTTCCACTTCTGGGGTAGGAGGATCCTCGACAATATCATATATGAATCTTTCCGATTCAACTATCCATTCATCTAAATACATAGACATACTCACTATTTGGAAAAAATATATATGTAAAACTTTTAATTAATTAAAAATATCAAATAATGAGGTAGATAGTTACTTCTCCATCTAGTGAAAGAGAAAAATCGCAATACAATAATATGCCTAGAAGACCTTTCACGATTCGTCCAAAGATCTTCAAATTTCCTTGCCAAGTTATCCCAAGCAATACATTTCAAAGTTTCTCCACTGTATATTTACATCATTTATAACATTATTATTATACTTTAAAATTAGTTTCAGAATAAAAAATATACAAATAACAGATGTTCTCAGAATAAGTTATACAGACCTGAAATTTTGAATTTTAAAACGAATAAATGGACGTTCCGTGGGTGTGTCCGATGTATCGGACATAGGAACTCCTAACTGAAGTTTCTGAACAAATGTGACAACGCCAAGAAGATCAACTGCAACAATAAAGGTGTGCCTTTAAATACATGTTGGAGTTCCTTAGATAAACAATTTTTTTAAAAAGAGTTGTAAGAAACACACCAAGATATCTATCTGTATGAATAAATCTATATAAAATATTCATGAAATTATAAAAAGAGTATATTCCTCTTGAAGACTTCGGATCGGTTTTCTCAACAATAGTATCCTCGAGGAAATGTATATGATAGTTGTTTGATGATATACTTGGACGAATCACTCTGTCAGTAACTTCAAAATTACAAAGAAAAACCCAATCTCCTTCAACCAATTCATACTCGACTTTGTCCATAATATCATATTGAATAGTAGACAGGATGCGATTGCCCTACACGGTTTATAAAAATAAATAATTTAGGAAAACATTCCTAAAACATATAAACGGTAAATCTTTTCAAACTTGAAAAACTTACAAATTCATCCGCAAGAACTAACATCCGATTAGGTCGATCGAAGAAAGTATAATCATAATAATCTCTCAGTGTCTGAACACAAATACGATACCCACCGTTTGAAATCTGAAGATCGGAAAGTCTTTCACAAGGAGACATTCTTTGTTTTAATAATTTTGTGAAGATGGAAGATGAAAGAGTATGAGGAAATGAATAGTTTTCTATGTGATGGAGTAAAACAGTTACTGTTTTAATGTCGTCTTAATTGAAACTCTCGTGTAAATTTATGACAGTTGGTTGGAAATAAAAAATCACAAATTAAAAAGTTTCAAAAAAAAATATAATTAGGGAAAAACAATCTAGGGCAACATTAAATTGCCACGATTAAATAAAATACGCCAAAAGATTCCACAAATACCCCAAACAAAATAAGGAATAGAGTTCAAACGTTATCCACCCGTGGGACAAATTGGTTACAAATATCAAAAGCAATAATCAATCACCAGCAATGCATTTCTGCAATAAGTTCATTACGATGTCTTGCTTCTTCATAACTTCATTGGGATCTCTTGCTTCGGTCGCTTTTTGTTAACAGATCTTTCACCTTCATCCAAATAGTCGGGACTCTTAATTACCTTCTTAGAAGGAGGAGTGAGTGAAGATCCAGACGATGGATTCTCAAGTTCGTCTGAACTCGTAAGCATCAACGGTTGCTGGATACATAGGTACATTGTCGATGTCTTAATTTAACTAAACGATGAAAAAAGCGAGCATTAGAAGTTTGTAAAAATTTATCATATATTACCTCTGATCGAGAATCCCACTCAGTCATAATGTCGACATCTTGAGACCATAGTTCTACTACATACGGAGAGTGACTTCCTTTTATATGTTCTTCTGAAACTGTTATTTTGAAAAGCATCCTCATAGTTAGGAGCTTTGTCAAGCCATCAGGGAGTCCTCTTGGTAAATCCTGCGCAACATTATATATAATGTATTAATATTATTTAAGAAATGTCAAAATTGCATAATGTACAAAATTATTACACAACTAACCTCATCATTTTGTTCCATTATAGACTCAGCTGAATGACCTAACAACCTTTAAGCAGTGTCATCAAACATCAAGAAGCGGACATCGACGTCTGAATCATCAGTTACAAATAATATAATGTAGTACCTACATTGTTTGAAATATAATAAAAGAATGAGTTATTTAAACGTTACAATCATAAACATGTAATGTAGTGCCGAAATAAATGTATGATGAGACGAATCAATGTAATAAAATAAGGCGAACATTAATCCAGTCAATCAGAGAAAGTCAATATTTATAATTCTGCTATATGTGCTAAATATATTACCTAAGAAATACTTAATGAAATAAGTAATGTTTTCTTGACTTTATGGGACAAATCATTGTATTACCTTGCGACGATGGTATCATATGAATAAATATCACCACAATTCTTGCAACTGAAAAGAGGAATCCTCTTATTGTAATCTTCATCATCAGACATAATTTCATGCTCTAAAACTTTGATGTTGCAAGGTTTGCATGCCCAATAATACCACAGCTTTGAAGTGTCAATGTCTTTGACCGTAACGCATGTTACAATCTTGCCAGACTAAACAAAACCATTAATAAGTATATAGTTAAATGTAAATATATTTATACCATTTTCAAAATATATAGCTCATACCACTTTTGTATCACGAATTCCAGCTATCGTCCGCCTCCTATTTTTCACACTTAAAAATTCTTCACGGTAGTCAATAGCACCACCCCAAGAAGTCGAATAACTCTGTTCAGCATGCACAATCATTTGATTATTTTTTGGCAACCTACAAAAACGATAACCATATAATTATATAAATTCTACAATTTTAAAATGATATTAAATTGTCACATAACATTCTTTTTTCTGAAGTCTTTCACGATCTTGAAGTCAGGATCAAAAAAAAATTTGGTGGAGTTGAAAGCATTTGATATTGAAATGTCACCTATATTCGGAAAACATAAAAAAAGAATAATTTAACAAACTAATCCAAACCCTAAATCTCTAAAAACTGTATATATATGAATAGGGATATAGTGATCTAACCTTTGTACTCTTTTATACAGACAAATCGCATTACACACACAACAATAGCAGCCATATGTTTATCAGTGTACTCAACAGTTGCTTTAGCATATTGTCCCCATAGTGTACATTTCAGTTGGACATCGCTTCATCAGTAAACATATTAGCGTTAAAGTTTTAAAAAATATTGTTATGTTTATATTGGTATGATATCATAACCACTTACTTGGTATCCCGAAGTGTTACCATCAATTTCTCGCTGATCCCACTTTTTCTTTTAGTTTTTATAACTTCCATACTCCCAACGGTGATAATTTGTCCAATGACATCTTCAAGAAAAAATATTTGTATTCAATGATAAATATGTACATTATTATAATATAAATTTCATAATCAAGATGATGACATACCGATGAGGATGTTTTTGTCGAGTTTGTCTTCCTTGATTGACTTGAAATCAGACAAATATTCTCTCTGGCAAATCTGATGGAAAATCATTAATCTCCTTAGCACGAGTTGTCCTGCACAAAGCGATCTTGTATGGTAATGGAGTCGTCCTAAAATCACCATAGTATTCTTTAATTATGAAGCAATTAATAGAAAGTGATTTTCCTTCTATAAGGATCCCTTTATGTTTTGCGATCAATTCTTCATCAACAGTAGCGTGAATCCTAGTGCTCTGTGAATCACACGTAAATAGTATTACTATATAATCTATAGATTAATTAAAATAACAATAAGAAAAATACGTAAGATCGCATACAAACCTCTTCGTCAACCAATACCATTTCTATAACAAAGCCAGACTGCCTATTCTTGACTTTCCAAAGTGAAAATACAGTAGCTCTAACTTTCTGAATTTCACTTGATTGATCTAATTTGGCAAATGGAACTATAGCAGCTGAACGTCTGCGGACTAAAGCCATTTTAGTGAATGAGAATGGTAGAGTTTTAGGGTTCACGATAGGTGGTATATATAGGGAGAGGAAGTGAATGAAAACATTTTTAAAATGATGTTAGGCGGGATTTCAATTATTTTGAAAAAGAGAATGAAATGAAGAATATGGATATTCGGAATGTGCGTAGAAATAGGTATTATTGCGGGAATATTTGAGAATCAATATATTTAAATTGATTTAATTGCCAAAATTGATGTCTAGTATTAAACTGTAACATAAATTCTTGTTTCTTTTTGAAAAATTAAGATTTCTGTATATTTTGTTACATTAATTCCGATAAATCCTGCTAATAGTTAATGTAATCTTCTATTTTAGGAATCATTTCTATTTTCTTACGCGGAAAAGTTTTTAAAAATCAATAATTTCAATAATTTTAGAAATGGGCTTCTCAGACGTATAGGGCCAAATAATATTCTTAAAAATAGATAATTGGGCCGGATCGGGTATAAAGATCTGCGTGTTTATCCGTTTGTGATTTTCTCTTTTCTTAATTATTTTATATCATAAAAAACTTGGACAGAATTTACATATCAGCATCATCATCCAATGAAATTGCGCAGAGCTAGCGACCTTGCTATGTCACATTTGACGTGGAATAAACGTCATCATTGACGTTGGCAAGGGAGGTTTTCTAAGCCAATCAAATTAAAACAAATCGGATTTTTTCATTAAACTACATTCTCATTTAATATATAGGATAGTAAAGTTGTTTAGAAAATAAAGAAATTGGTAGATATTTAGTGATCTTTACAAGACAGAGAGTGAATATTTGTAATCTGTAGCTCTACATGGAAAGGTAAACAATATGATAAAGTTCTTGAATAAACAGATAAGACAAATTTGTGAAAACAGCTAGTTTTATTTAAAAATAATAATTTACGAATGAAACTTTTTAACGAAGTATATTACCATTTTGGGTTATATTATGATTTTATATATATTTTTAAGCTTTTAATTATACTTTAAATAAATTTTGACGGAATAGATCACATATCCGGCTAAATATTCAATCAGTTGCGAATGAAATACTAATTAGAAATTGTTAATCCAATAAAAATAGAACAAATCATGAATACCATTCAAAAAATAGAATATCCACTCCATGCCACCTCTAATATAACGTTGTGATTAGGGGTGGGCGCAGAGCGGATATCCTGAATTTTGGGGATATTCGTAATCCGTTCCATTATGTCTGGATTATCATTTTCCAATCCGTCTGCTCCATAATTATATGGATATATGCTTTTCAGATATCCGCCAAAATCCGAATATTTGTCAAATATCTGATCCGCTCCATAAAAATATTTAAATAATAATATATTTAAAATAAAAATACAAAAATTTCAAACTTTAGCCAAAAACAATATTTTCTTTAAAAAAATATTTTTTTAAACTTATTAAGTTTTAATATTTATAATAATCAAATTTCTAAATAAAAATTCACAAAATTATATATATATATAATTATATAGTTTATATAAATTATTATATATATATATACTTATACCGGAGCAGAGCGGATATCCGTTTTATTTTTTTTAGTATTTATGATTTATTCTAATTTTAACGGATATTAAATTTTAGTATTTTTTTACTTTATAAAATTATGGATATCTGAATCTTTTTTATTAAATTGAGATGAATAATGGATAGAAGCAAATCTAACATTTTGCCCAGACCTAGTGATGTCGACAAAAAATAAAACACGTTGAGATAATTTTTTGTTCATGTCTCTAGCATAACGCTAAAGAACGCCTATGTCAAACAATCAATAATATATAATAATTTTATAATTTTTATTCATATAAAGTTAGGCCATTCATAGTTTAGGCTTCATAATTTCCTACGACTAAGATGCTACACAACTTGTTTTATTAGCTTAATGAAGACGTTGCTTTATAAAATTCCTAATGAAGGCACATCAAACTTGAGTCTTCTCTAATCGTTAATCGTAATTAGCAATGATTAATATTAATTACCATAAATATCTCAGAGACGTTGAAGTGTGAATATTTTATAGTTTAACTAAAATACTCGAATATTTAAATATATTACAGTGTTGTGTTGTCCACTGAACTATAAATATTTGTGTCTACAGTAATGTCCGCAAGGTTTTTCATTTGACGTAAGAAAAAAAAAATATTATAGTTTTATGAAACAAATTATACCGCTTATTTTGGTTCGAAGTCAAAAGCTGTCTATCAAGAAAAAACAATGGAGAAAATGAAAGAAAAAAATCATTCAAATTTTTTAAAGAATTGATTTCAGTGTAATTTTAAAACCAAAAACAAAAAAAAAAAACAAATAGAAATCGGGAAGTGTCTGTTTCCTCCTCACAACAGATGATCAGAAGAGACTTGACCCTTTGGATTGCTCAAGAGCTCATCTCTTCCCTCTACAAAAATGGCCGCACGTCTCCAACATTCTTCCACTTCCTTCTTCCGCCATGGCTTCTTCTTCTTCTACTTCTCTCTCTCTCCGTTTCACAGCTCCTCCTCTCCCTTCAAAACCCAGAAGATCCGTCATCGTCGCCGCACAGACCGCTCCTCCGGCGGAATCCACCGCTTCACCCGCCCTAGACGCGGATCGGCTCGAGCCTAGAGTCGAATTAAGAGATGGGTTCTTCATTCTCAAGGAGAAGTTTCGAAAAGGGATCAATCCACAGGAAAAGGTTAAGATCGAGAGAGAGCCGATGAAGCTGTTCATGGAGAATGGGATCGAAGAGCTCGCGAAGAAATCTATGGAAGAGATCGATAGCGAAAAGTCTTCCAAAGAAGATATCGATGTTAGACTCAAGTGGCTTGGTTTGTTCCATCGCAGGAAGCATCACTGTATGTAGACTTTTCTTCCTCTAAATCCCTCTTTCGATTTCTTTTGGTGATGAACTTAGGGTGAGTGACTAAAGGTTTCATCTTTTGATTGAGATTAAAGATTTTGTGTCCTAGTTAGTGACTAAAATTATGAAATCTATGCTTTCTCTTGATTAGAATTAAAAAGGTTTCTTCTTGGCTCTCTGTTGTTTGCAAATGGTAAGTTTATGATGAGGTTGAAGTTACCAAATAGTGAAAATCTAAAGCCTCTAATCTCTTGATTCATCTTCTTCTCTGATCCTCTTTTGATTTTTGTGATGTAAATGGGAAATTTTTTAAATTTTGTGTTCTAGTTAGTGATTAAAATTGTGAAATCTATGCTTGATATTGATTAAAACTAAATGTTTTCATCTTGGCTCGTTGTTGTTTACAGATGGAAAGTTTATGATGAGGTTGAAGTTACCAAATGGCGTGACCACAAGTGCACAGACTCGTTACCTAGCGAGTGTGATTAGGAAGTATGGTGAAGATGGATGTGCAGATGTGACAACAAGACAGAACTGGCAGATCCGTGGTGTTGTGTTGCCTGATGTGCCTGAGATCTTGAAAGGCTTAGCTTCTGTAGGGTTAACTAGTCTCCAGAGTGGAATGGATAATGTGAGGAACCCTGTTGGGAATCCTCTAGCTGGGATTGACCCAGAAGAGATCGTCGATACAAGGCCTTACACAAACCTTCTCTCGCAGTTTATCACTGCTAATTCCCGTGGAAATCCCGATTTCACTAACTTGTGAGCTTTTGTTATCTCCGTTGTTGATGTTAATTATTGAGTTTGTGTTGAATGAATATGCTAAAGAGGGTTTCTTTGTTGCAGGCCGAGAAAGTGGAATGTTTGTGTGATTGGGACTCATGATCTCTATGAGCATCCACATATCAATGATTTAGCTTACATGCCTGCTACTAAAGATGGCCGGTTTGGATTTAATTTGCTTGTGGGAGGATTCTTCAGTCCCAAAAGATGCGAAGAAGCTATTCCTCTCGATGCTTGGGTCCCGGCTGATGATGTTCTTCCACTCTGCAAAGCTGTTCTTGAGGCGTACAGAGATCTTGGAACTAGAGGAAACAGACAGAAAACAAGAATGATGTGGCTCATCGACGAACTTGTAAGTAACACTTAGATTGCGTATTTGTTTGTATTGAAGTTCTTGATAGTTGATTTTTTCTCTCTGCCAAAATTGTAAAGGGTGTTGAAGGATTTAGAGCTGAAGTTGAGAAGAGAATGCCAAACGGGAAACTCGAGAGAGGATCTTCAGAGGATCTTGTGAATAAACAATGGGAGAGGAGAGACTATTTCGGTGTCCACCCTCAGAAACAAGAAGGTCTTAGCTTCGTGGGGCTTCATGTCCCTGTTGGTAGGCTACAAGCCGATGACATGGACGAGCTTGCTCGGTTAGCTGACACTTACGGCTCAGGCGAGCTGAGACTCACTGTAGAGCAAAACATCATCATTCCAAATGTGGAAACCTCGAAAACCGAAGCTTTGCTTCAAGAACCGTTTCTCAAGAACCGGTTCTCTCCTGAACCATCGATCTTGATGAAGGGTTTAGTTGCTTGTACCGGTAACCAGTTTTGCGGGCAAGCGATAATCGAGACCAAACAAAGAGCTTTAAAGGTAACAGAAGAAGTGGAGAGACTTGTAGCTGTGACAAAACCGGTGAGGATGCATTGGACAGGATGTCCCAACACATGCGGTCAAGTCCAAGTGGCGGATATCGGATTCATGGGATGCTTAACACGTGGCGAGAACGGGAAGCCTGTGGAGGGTGCTGACGTGTACGTCGGAGGACGAATAGGAAGCGACTCACATTTGGGAGAGATTTATAAGAAAGGTGTTCGTGTTACGGATTTGGTTCCATTGGTGGCTGAGATTCTAGTCAAAGAATTTGGTGCTGTGCCTAGAGAGAGAGAAGAGAATGAAGAAGATTGATTGTTTGATTCAAAGCTTTTTGGACTTTAATAAGGACTATAATGGTTTCTCGGATTCTCTCTGGTTTCAGCATTTTTTTTTCTACTTGATACTTCGTGTTTGTGCCCATAATTTTGGGTTTTGTAGCTCTTGTTGTTGTTGTAACTTGTAACATTGGTTCTTGGTTGTTTTGTAATATCTTGTTTTTATAAATGTAGTTATAATATTCTGATTCTTTGCCATAAATTTTATAAAATGAAGTTATATTTGTTTTTGTCTTCATTCAACCTACACATTTTGTTTATTTCATTCAACCTACAAATTAATTGTAGTAACCGAAATTGAAATCCAAATTAACCAAACTAAACCCTTTAAATCCGAATTAACCAATGTAAGCAATCGAAATCCGATTAAACCAAAATAAACCGAAATAAACAATTACAATTTTAACCATAGCTATACGTACATATACGGCATATACCGAAAAATTGCCAAATTCGACCAAGAGATCGTAATACTTTGTACTCATTGAAAATATCCACAACAAAGTCAAATCAGTTGTAGTAACCGAAGTCGAAATCGAAATCCGATTGAACCAAACTTAACCGAAATTCCACTTCCAATTATAAACCGTAGTTATACGATATACCGCAAATTCGACCAAGGGATCGTATCGTCGTCACTCTTCAAATCCATTCTTCTTCCCGGGGTTATTGTGAGTTAGATTTATGAAGATTTTAGTTGATTTTAAAAATTATGAAATTTGTCAAATTTTTAAGAGTTTTGTTGGATTTGTAAAATTTAGAGAGAGTTCTATGAATTTAAAAAATCTATTAAGAATTTTTTAATATGAAAGATTTTAAAAATCAAAGGATATAGATAGTATTTTGAGAATCATGATTTATGAATTAAATTATAAAGAATCATTATGCTAATAACACTAGATTATAACAGAATCATAGAATCATTTAAAAGCAGACTTTTTAAATAATAATAAATTTTGATTAGATTATAAAAATCATCATATCAATAACAACTGATTAGGAATCTATTAAGAATGTAAAAATCCACCAACCAATAACTATAGAATCTTAAACTCTAAAAATCTTTATAAATCAACTCTCCAATAACACCCCTCCTTCTTCTTCAATTTGCTCCAGACAAGCAAAACCTTTCTATCGACATATCCAACTTTGTTGTGCTCTGTGTAACTAATCCTAGCCATGAGACAGTTCACTTGCCCCTGTCGTTTACGCCACCGAATCTCAATTCTTTCCGGCGCCGGAAATTCTCGAATCGCCGCACGTCTTTCTTCTTTACCCCTAAAATCCACCACCGAGGAGTCCTCACAACCACCGATAAGTTCTGATATTTTGCTTGAATCAGTACGATCTTCTCAGTGGCATTTCGTCGAACAGCTTTCGGACAAGATCACACCTTCCGTTGTATCAACAACTCTGCTAAACCTCGTCAAGACTCCAGATTTAGCACTCAGTTTCGTCAAACACATAGATCTTCGTTTCCTGGACTTCTCAACACAGTGCCTAGCCATTGCTGTTGTCTCTAAGCTATCTTCTCCCAAACCAGCTCTTCAGCTACTTAATGAAGTCGTTGTTAGTAGAAGTAAGAGCAGTTTTAGTGTTAGAGACGTTTTCGATGAATTGGTGCTTGCTCGTGATAAATTAGAGACTAAAAGCACCATTCTTTTCGATTTCTTGGTCAGGTGTTGCTGTCAATTGAATATGGTTGAAGAAAGTATAGAGTGCTTTTACTTGATGAAGGAGAAAGGTTTTGTTCCAAAAACTGAGACATGTAATTGCATTCTGAGTTCGTTATCGAGGCTAAACCGAACAGAGAGCGCTTGGGTCTTCTACGCTGATATGTATAGGATGGATATTAAGTCGAATCTATACACTTACAACATTATGATCAACGTGTTGTGCAAGGAAGGGAAGTTGAAAAAGGCCAAGGGAATGTTGGGAATCATGGAGTGTTTTGGAGTTAAGCCTAACATCGTCACTTACAACACTCTGGTTCAAGGGTATTCGTCGAGAGGACGAGTCGAAGGTGCTCGGATGGTTATCAATGAGATGAAATCAAAAGGCTTTAAACCAGATTTGCAGACATACAACCCGATTCTTTCTTGGATGTGTAATGAAGGAAGAGCCAGTGAGGTTCTGAGGGAGATGAAGGAGTTGGGTTTGGTTCCGGACTCTGTCTCGTACAATATTTTGATCCGTGGTTGTAGTAACAGAGGAGATTTGGAGTCAGCTTTTGCTTGCAGGGATGAGATGGTGAAAGAAGGTTTCACGCCAACGTTTTATACATACAACACGTTGATTCATGGTTTATTTATGGAGAACAAGATCGAAGCCGCTGAGATATTGATAAAGGAGATTAGAGAGAGAAGTATTGCCTTGGATGCTGTCACTTACAACATACTCATAAATGGGTATTGCCAACATGGAGATGCAAAGAAAGCATTTGATTTGCATGACGAAATGATGACCGATGGGATTCAGCCTACGCAGTTTACTTATACATCGCTTATCTATGTCCTATGTAGAAGAAAGAAAACGAAGGAAGCAGATAAGTTGTTCGAGAAAGTTGTAAGCAAAGGAATGAAGCCTGATCTTGTGATGATAAATGCCTTGATGGATGGTCACTGTTCTACAGGCAACATGGACCGTGCATTTTCTCTTCTTGCGGAGATGGATAAGATGAGAATCGATCCTGATGATGTGACATACAATTGCTTGATGAGGGGGCTCTGTGGAGAAGGAAAATTTGATGAAGCTCGTGAGCTGATGGGAGAGATGAAGAGAAGAGGAATCAAACCTGACCACATTAGTTACAACACTCTTATAAGTGGGTATAGTAAGAAAGGGGATACAAAGCATGCTTTCATGGTTCGGGATGAGATGTTGAGTCTGGGGTTTAATCCCACTCTTCTCACCTACAATGCTCTGTTGAAGGGTTTGAGTAAGAACCAGGACGGGAAACTCGCAGAAGAATTGCTTCGGGAAATGAAAAGTGAAGGGATTACTCCTAATGACAGCACCTACTGCTCTGTAATTGAGGCAATGTCTAATTTGGAACATAATGCAGAAAAGTCTGATACTTGATTGATCATGGCAAGCTAAACTAAAGACCATTTTTAAGCTTTAGGCCATAACCTCTCATCATTATCATGACAGCTTTGAATGATCTGTACTACTTGTGATGAATACTGAAACTTGGTCGTTTGAGACTCAAATTTTCCTGAGAAACTCTATTGTTCTGAGTCTGGTTAGTGGTTACTCTGGTTAACAAATTCGACACATTTTGGTTCCTGAATATAATTAAGAGTAGAGAGAAGGCAGATTAAAGCCTCATGGAAACAACAAACACAACATATTAATAATGGTCCAAACACATTAAGCTCAAAGATCCATCCATTGGAAACTTACACAACCAGGCTAAGTCATTACATAAAACTTAAACCATTAATCAGTCTTTATACTCAGTAGCTAAGTCATTACATAAAACTTTTCCAAAACAATCTCACATGTCATTAGTGAGTCTCCTTTGCGCGTTTGGAGACAATGAGAAGCAGCTCGGTCGGTTTAAGGAACGTAAACTTGCAAGCTTCCCCAACCAAGACAGGATACTCCTGCACTAAAATTCTCCATCCACTAGAGAAGTATCCAGATAAACCCTGTTCATGCCTCGGAATGTAAACCACATTCCATGACTTCTTCATGTCTGGGTGATGTATTTTAAACGTAGTTCTCTCCTTCGGCAAAAGATTCCTTGAAGCAGATACCGAGATCTTCTGAAAAAAAAAAAAGGCAAACAAATTTTTTCAATTCACATATCATTTATAAAAATCAAAATCAAAACGCAAAGAAAGACTGTTTAGTGTTTACTCTTTGTTTTGTCTTATCTTACCAGTATTTTGAGGTGTGATCCCTTGATGAAGACGGTAAATTCTGCACTAGAAGAGGAAGAAGCGCCTGCACAATCTCTCCGGGCACTAAACGCTTCCTTGATCAACGGGGAACTTTCTGATTCTTTAATTTTCTTCTTCCCAGAGTTAACCTTCCTCTTGAATTTTCCTTCTCTATTAGTTTCAGTTGCTGTCGGGCCAAGATCAGGAGACACAACCTCACCTCCTTCTCTCTTAACCTGACCTGTTTCACAATCAAGAGCAAAGAATCAATGTCTTCATCACGTTGACTGATTCATAACCATAAAATTCAAAATCTTACTTGAAGAAGCAAAGAAAGCCATGGATTGTGGAGGACTGATGATCTCCAAGCCATCTTTCTTGAAGATCCATGGATTGTGGAGGACTGATGATCTCCAAGCCATCTTTCTTGAAGATCTTTACATTGAAACCCATGTTGCCTTTATGGGTAAATGTAAGGAAATTATCTTCTTCAAGATAATTTTCCCTTACAAACTTCTCCCATCCCGATTTCTCCATGAAGTAGAATCTCGGATTTTTGGAGATTCCTATATCCCAAGAGCTGCCCCATTCAGCTCTTATCTTCATCTTACCAGAGAGCTCATGTTCGGAGACGCTTCTCATGAAAATCATAAGGAATTGTTCTCTGTGGTTATACAAGGAAGATGAAGAGGTAATGTAATTAAGTTCCCATCTTTAAAACAAAGCTAATAATAAGATTCAATTTCTCAAACACAGAGCAAATAGATGAAGAGAGTTTGTTAAAGAGAGAATATCAGCGACACTTTAAGATCCGTAGAAGACAGAGATAAAAAGATTCATCTTTTAAAACAAAGAACTAAATGATTCGACTTTGTAAGAACCATTGTTACAGTGAAACCTAAAAAAACTCAATTTTTTTTAAACCCATTGTTACAGTGAACCAGATTCAATTTCTTGAAGACCCACTGTTTACACACATAACTAAAAGATGAAGAAAGTTTAATAAAGCGAGAGAATCAGTGACAATTTTGATATCCGTAAAAGACAGAACAAAAAGATTCAACTTTTGAAACAAAGAATTAAATGATTCGACTTTTTAAGAACCATTGTTACAGACTTACAGTAAACCTAAAGATTCAACTTTTATTTTGAACCCATTGTTACAGTGAACCAGATTCAATTTATTTAAAACCCATTGTTACAGAAATAAAAAAGATTCAACTTCTCAAACACATAAATAAAAGATGAAGAAAGTTTGTTGAAGAGAGTAAACCAGTGCCATTTTTGAGAAAGACAGAGGACAAAAGAAATCAACTTTTGAAACACAGAACTAAGAGATTCGACATCTTTAATAACCATTGTTACAATGAACCAAAAGATTGAACTTTTTTAAGACCCGCTGAACCGAAAGATTCAATTTTCTCAGACCCATTTTAACAATGAACCAAAAAGATTCAAACTTTCCAGACACGTTCTGACAAGCTAACAAGAAGTCGCCTAATTTAAGAAACAGGAATGGTTTAAAGCAGAGTTACCATGTTTTCTGAATAGATATCTGCACCCTGAAGAACTTTGAAGAAGCTCTCATTCTTCCTTTCTTCTTTGCACATAAGAAAATCAGGGTTTGTAGCCATTGTTAATCTTCTGTCTCTAAGATTAGCAACAAGATTTTCTCTTCCTTGAGCTCTCTCTTTCTATCTCTTGCTTTGGTAATGAGAATTTCATATATCTATTTTCTTTAATTTCAAAACTTGGGTTTATTTGAAAAAGAAAGTAATTGTTTTTGTTTTCTTCTTCTTTTCTAAACAGAACACAGTACGTTTGTGTCTTTGAAGACACGCAAATACAGAGTCGTTTACTTATTTTGGTAATGCAGTGGTATATGTGACCAAAAGAGTCTGACCTTTTAACCTTCTATACTTGTGTATCTTGCGTTGGTTCAATTTTGATCCTTTAGATATGTACATACATTAGTGTAACTATGTACAGTATCATATCACCAATGTAAAGTTAAGATAACAGAAAATAAAAGGGCAAAACTTACTCCATACGTTCCAATTCGAAAATAAATTTTTGTGATTTTTTCTTGAATAAATATTGGTTTACTTACTAACAAGAAATCAAGTCAGATATGAAAATTGAACTATTACCAAATTTTGTAATTTTGGTGTAACTATGAGCAAAAGCTGATAAAAATACATTGTATGCTGAGCCCTAATGTCAAAACCGGGTCATTCCAGAAAAATACAATATTATTTCTTACAATTCTTATTAATTAGTACATAGAATTATTATCATTCTTAATTAAAGATGAGAATATATATATAAAAAGATGATAATATTTATTATTATTTTATCCGCTTTTGCTCATATTTTTCTGATGTTATGCTTATTTTCTTTAATTTCTTTTCTTATTTCAAATTTTTACTGAATTGTAACAATGTATTCATAGACCTTTACCAAAAAAATGTATTCATATACTCTTAATTTTTTTGTCAAATTATTTAAATTAAACTATCATCAAAATTCAGATGTCTACCCATTATAATATTGGTTTCGCATGAAAACCAGATCCTTATGATTCTAGGTTTTGCAACGTCTGGTGTAGGTTTAGTTTTAGGCGTCATTACTTACTAGATAGTTTGCTCGCACCCGGGGTTTCAAAATCTTAACGAATTGATTATGTGGTATTAAAATTATTATGGAATACATTTTTTAATTGTATAAAATTTATCGTCAAAAGCTCTCTGATCATGATCATAAAGTTTCTGATCAAGAGATTTTCAACACTCTTCGCAATCATATAGATAAATATATAGTTAGAAGTTGATTCACTAGTAAATATTTAATTTGGTGAGAATAATACATAAATTTTACAGGAAAAATTACATAATATGTAAGAAACTTTTAAACAGAGCAAATAGTCTACAACAAATCGTAAGAGCACCTAAAAAATAACTATTATTTAAAAATATGAAACAAAATATTATGTTGTAAACCAAATAAAATTTAACAACTATTTAAGACATACATAAAGAAAAATAGAGCAAACCCAAAAGAGTAAACACGATCCAAGATTAAAAATCCAAAATGCAATAGTAAATAAATGTACGAAACTCACAAACCAACTGAACAGACAAACATGAGTTTATACTCGTTTTGCCATCTTCTTTTATTTTTCTCTAATTTACCTTTTGGTTTTTCTTCTTTGTCGTCTTTTCTTTAATTTTTTTCATCTTCTTCCACATTTATTTCTCCTTATTCTCTCACATTTTCTTTCGTTTTTAATTTCTTCTTCAGGTATTTCTTCTTCCTTCTCTTCTTTATTCTCTATGTGTTCTCTTACTTCTTATTCTTCAAGTTTTTCTTTGTCATGCCTTCTTCTTTGTGTTTTCCACATCTTCTCCTCATTATCTTCCTCTTATGCTTTTTCTTCTTCATCACATTCATCTTCTTTGTTCTCTGAGACTTCATGGTCTTCTGGTTTACCTTAATCTTTAATATCAATCAAATATATGTACCTGAAAATCTTAACTCTCTCTCTCCCTATGTCCCTCCCTATCATTCTTCTCTCCCTCT
>NW_006256901.1:5732356-5734634 GCF_000478725.1 Eutrema salsugineum | reverse complement strand
TGGAATAGAATATCCATAGTGTTAAAGGCTTCTCTCTCATTCTCGGTCTCCCTCTCTCCTTCCCTCACTTGTCCTAAACTGTATATATCACACACTTAAAGTACAAAATATTTCTTCTTAAACCAGATTAAACAAAATATTAGGAACAAAAAAAATGACCTAAAATTGTTGTAATATCAATCAATTACGTGTACCAGAAAGCTTTAACTCTCTCCCCCCTTTCTCTTTCTCCTTTCCTATGTCCCTCCCTCCATTTCTTCCTATCATTCTCTCTCCCCCCCTTATCTCTCTCTCTTTCTCCATCTCTCCCCTATCTCTCATTCTCTCTCTCCATCTCTCCCTCCTCCAAAATTGTAGATATCATACGATCGAGATAATTATGTTTCAAGTACGACTCTGTATCTTCACTCGTCCATCTCACTCTCCTTCCCTATCACTATTTTATCTCTCTCGCTCTCTCTATCTCTCTCCATCTCTATCTATCTATCTCTCTAACCTTCCATCCCCCTCTCTCATTCTTTCTTTCCGTATCTCCTTCCTTCCGTCATCCTAAATTGTATTACAATTGAGACACCTGCATCTCTCTCTCTCTCTCTCTCTTCTTCTTCTTCTTCTTCTTCTTCTTCTTCTTCTTCTCCATCTTCGTTTATCTTCTTCCTCATTTTTTCCTTCTTCATTTACATTGTCTTTGAATTCTACTTCTTCCTCATCTGATTCATCTTCTCCGAATTAGATTTCATCTTTTTCATTTAGTTTTTCTTCTTCCTATTATTATCTCGTATTTTTCCTCTTCCTCATCTGCTTCATCTTCATTTACTCATACTTGTTATCTTTGCATTTACCTTCTTTCTGATATCTATTTTTGTTCTTATTTTTCATCGTCTCTGACTTTTTTTTACCATATTCATATTTTGAACGTTTTTTTTCTCCAATTTTTACTCCTTTTCGTCCCCATCCTCTTCTCTAGTATTTTATGTCTTACTTGAATTCTTATATTCTTCTGTTTTTTCTTAGTCGCTCTCCTTATCTTCACTTTCTTCTACTTCATCTACATCATCTCCTCGTTTTTTTATTCTTCTACTTCATTTTCTTCATTACCGGGTTTTTTTTTTCTTTAACTTTTCCAACTTCTTATTCCTATTTTTCTGATTTTTTTTTATCTTTTTCAACTTTCACATGTTTTTATCCTAATCCTTCTTCTACTATTTTATGCTATCCATTTTTTTTCTTCCAGGTTTTATATGTTTGTCTTTGTCTTTGTCTTCATCCTCGTCTATTCCTGCATTGTCTCAGATGAAGGCATGCAATTGATCAGTTTCCAGCAAACCTCAACGACTGAAATATTTAATTTTCTCCTAAAATGGTCAAGTGAAAGACACTTATAAATGTCTTACTTTGAACAAAGTTCTCATTGACATCACTAATTCTTACACAGTAAAAATGACATTCATTTTATCTCCTGAACAACTCTTTTCTCATAAAGAAAGAGGAAAAAGGTTAACCTGATTAACTCTATCTCTAACTTGCGCTAACTAATATTCGTCTTTTCTTGTTTTCAGATAATATTCCCTTAGACCAGAAGTCCCATAGATGAAGGTATCTTCAGGACAAGGGATCGTTAAGCAAGCCACCAATGGGATGATCGAACCTGAACTCTTCCTCGAATTTACTAAGCAAAGCTTGAAACGAAGACTGGCTCAATTTTGAGTCATGAACTATATATCACTTCTTCTGGACCTGGTCTGAGTCACCATACACCGCAAGAAACCCTTTTGGCATTACAGAAGGGCTAAGAAACTTATTTGCACCCAAGAGACCTCTCACTTCAGCAGAGATTTGGCTAAGCCCCTGAATTATGATACAAAAAGGATTAGCACATCTATAAAGAAGGAAGATTAGTCAATAAGGACTTACGTGGAAATGCTGTGTGCCATAAGGACTTACGACCATCGTGTACCATATAAGAAAGAGAGACAATGAAGATTTCATTGAGGTAGCTGAAGAATAAAAGTGTGGAAAAAGACATTCAATAATCAATTATATCATCTAATGGCCATGACTCATGGTATATTGGTTTTGAAATTTTTTTGAGTATAAGAAATAAAAGATACAACTGCAAACTAAATGTGAAAAGCAAAAAAATCGTGGCAATGAATCCTTACTTTAGAAGTTTGCTGGTCAGTGATAAGCTTGTCGGCAACCCCAAAAAGTTTTTGCTGAATATTTTTATTACAATGTTTTTCCCTATCAGGAGGGGGGGGGGAGTGGAAAGCAAAAT
>NW_006256901.1:5693363-5732256 GCF_000478725.1 Eutrema salsugineum | reverse complement strand
ATATCTATAAAACATAAGGTGTAACGAACGAACATAACTCAAACTCTTCCTTTTGGCATCTCGACAATGGATGTATTTACAATAGATGTATTTAGAAAAACTGTACAACATCAACAAAGAAGAACCTAGTTTCGTAATGCAGTAGTGATAAATTAATACACATATATTTATAACCACCAATTGAGTGGGTTTTGTACAAAAATTTACGTTTAATAAATAACAGGCGGCCGAGCTACGGGCTTCAGCCCTAAACCCTAAAAAACTTACATATTAACAACTGGAAGAACATCTAAGAAAAAATAAACAATATAGATGATTAAAAAATGTGATCACAAAATCAATAAAAAACATATTATCAAACATATCAATTACAAAACAAAAATAAAGATCAAGTACTAACCTAACCAAACAATAGATCCGTGAACACTGTTGGAATAAACTTGAAAGAAACTTGAAGTGCAAGTTTCCTAATCCTAATCAAAGTGTATTTCTAGAAGGTTAGAATTAGAAAAGGAAAATTTAGGAGTTATCTAAAAGGAAATTTAGGAGTTATCTAAAAGGAAATTTGTTTATCTATTGGAATTAGGAGTTAGCTAATCCATTCTCTATATAAGGAGTTGCAGAGTTGTTGCAAACACTTATGAGTTGAGAGAGAGAGATTTGAGAGCCTTTAGTTTTTGAGTGATTTTTCTAAAGGTTAATAAAAGAGAGTTATTCTTTTACAAATCTGTGTTCTTAAACTTCTTTGAATTCTATAATTGGTATCAGAGCTTCAGGTTGTTGCTCAAGATATGGGGGATATCGTTCCTAGTACTCGTACAAAAGCACTGAATACTTCCTCAATCCATTGCCCTATGTTAAACTCAACCAACTATACCGTATGGGCCATGCGGATGAGGGTTTTGCTCAGAGTACACAAGGTCTGGGAGACTGTTGAAACAAAGGCGGCCGATGGTGAGAAGAACGATGTTGCTATGGCCCTGATTTTTCAATCAGTACCCGAGACACTCATTCTACAGGTAGGAAAGTTAGACACGGCGAAAAAGGTATGTGATGCAATCAAATCAAGACTTGTAGGAGCAGAAAGGGTGCGAGAGGCAAGGTTGCAGACTCTTATGGCCGAGTTTGACAAACTCAAGATGAAGGACACAGAGACGATAGATGATTTTAGTGGAAAATTGTCCGTAATCTGCTCAAGGTCGGCTGCTTTAGGAACGACTATTGAGGAACCGAAGATTGTCAAAAAGTTTCTCAAAAGTCTTCCGAGAAAGAAATATATACACATGGTAGCTTCACTTGAGCAGGTGTTAGACTTGAACACCACAAGCTTTGAAGACATAGTCGGAAGACTAAAAGCCTACGACGAACGTATTCGAGAAGAAGAAGAAGAAGAAACGCAAGATGATCAAAACAAGCTCATGTACGCAAACATGGAACCTCAGGAAAATCGTGACTACAGTGGAGAGAATAGAGGCAGAGGTCGAGGAGGACGCTTCTATAGCAGAGGACGAGGTCGTGGACGATTCAATGGAGCCAGAGATTTGTCAGAGATAACATGCTATCGATGCGACAAAACAGGGCATTACGCTTCTAATTGCCCTGACAGACTTCTCAAACTTCAAGAGACTCAGGAAGACGACGACGTTGATGACACACATGAAGCTGAACGACTCATGATGCACGAGGTGGTGTATCTGAATGAAAAAAGGGTGAAGCCAAACGAATTTGAAAAAAGCCGTGAAGGAGACAATGTTTGGTATTTGGATAATGGTGCTAGTAACCATATGACTGGAAACCGAAATTACTTTTCAAAGATTGACGAGACAGTCACAGGAAAAGTAAGATTCGGCGATGACTCTCAGATAGACATAAAGGGGAAAGGATCGATCCTCTTTGTCAGTAAAGATGGAGGAAAAAAAGTGGTTGCTAATGTCTATTTCATACCAGATTTAAAGAGTAATATTATCAGTTTGGGACAAGCAACAGAGGCTGGATGTGATGTTCGGATGAGAGGAGATTATCTGACATTACATGATCAAGATGGAAGACTCCTTATGAAGGCAAACAGATCAAAGAATCGTTTATATAAAGTAATCATGGAGGAGTCGCATGGAGCTGCATTGAAGCAGGTTTTGAGGTATTTGCGTGGAACTCTCAATTTTGGTGTTGAAGATTTCTCTAAGGAAGATTTCAAGTTTAAAGGGGAGATTGTTGGAATAAACTTGAAAGAAACTTGAAGTGCAAGTTTCCTAATCCTAATCAAAGTGTATTTCTAGAAGGTTAGAATTAGAAAAGGAAAATTTAGGAGTTATCTAAAAGGAAATTTAGGAGTTATCTAAAAGGAAATTTGTTTATCTATTGGAATTAGGAGTTAGCTAATCCATTCTCTATATAAGGAGTTGCAGAGTTGTTGCAAACACTTATGAGTTGAGAGAGAGAGATTTGAGAGCCTTTAGTTTTTGAGTGATTTTTCTAAAGGTTAATAAAAGAGAGTTATTCTTTTACAAATCTGTGTTCTTAAACTTCTTTGAATTCTATAAACACCACAGCCGTCTTGAGATCACTAAACAATAACCCTGCAAAAGAAAAAAACGTAAAAAAGAAGAAGAAAACAATAAGAACAAAACACAAAACTAAAGCTAGAGATGGTGGCTAACATATTAGAAAAACAAACAAAATAGATAAAACGAAAAATACAGAAGCATGATTCATAAGAATAAATATGTCTTACTCAAGAAACAAATATACATCGTAAGAACATAGAAGACAGACTAAATACCCCCATTATTTGGTCAACCTATAATCAGAAAAACAAACAATTTTATTAATAATTAACAAAGAACCATGAACTCTCAATGTAGTTAAAGATGAACTCACTTGTATGAGAGTATTTTAGAGGTGTCCTTCGATGAATGAGAAAAAAGTAGCCAAGACATAATTTCCCAACGACGACGATATTTTATTAGGTAAACCTGATTTCAACCTAGGTTTAGGTTAAATCAAGGGCTTGGATATCAAAAAGCTAAACGAACTAAGCTAAAACGTACGGCTAACAAAACTTACACAAAACCGATACGCTGAATGAAGAGAAAGAATGTGTTCACAACTTCAGTATCCTTCTCGGAAGATCAGCCTACAACAAAATAGCAACAACAACATAAAAAAAAAAAGCAAGCAAACTAAAAACAGGAATCAAAACAGCGTAGAACACAAAGAAAACAAAGAAACTCTTGCATATGAGAAAGTTTAACCTAGGGTTTTTCTAAAACGATATGGAAGAATGAATATATATAGGATACGTATTTATATAGGTTTTCAAGCTTAGGGTTTATATTGTTAGGGTTTCATTTAGGTTACATAAAATAATTAATATGGGCCGATGACATTCAAATCTACGCGTTTAGGGCTTATATTGCTAGGGTTTGGAGTTTATGTTGTGTTAAATAGTTATATGAGCTGACGATATTGATGTCCTCGAGTTTAATTAAAAAATTTTGGTTAATATTTTCGGAATTATTTTTTTTTTCATTAAAGGGTTAAAAAGTAATTAACCAGCTGAAACTCAATGAGAGGTCTCCATTGCTTATTTTGAACTCGCTTTTATTATATATGATTACATAATTAGAATAACAATGCATTATTCTAATATTCAACATCTAGTACGAAATGTAAATATTAAAGATGTTGAATTAGGGGGTAATGATGTTTCGAATGGTGAGTATGAAGACAATGATGATGATAACGTATCTACAAATGTTGTTATGAACTTGGATTCAGAAAATTCTGACAACGAGCATCAAACGGTTCAGTTAATTTTGTATTCAGATAATTTATTATTTAAGCATAGAATGAATATACAATTTGTTTAGAATAGCTTGAGTGCAACATTCCATTGGCGAATACGCCATGTGGACATCTTACATTGTATTCCTCAGTGAAATGTAAACATTTGCCCCCACGTTTCGAAACACTAGTATTAATATCAGTGATGTACAAGTAAATGAGATTGTAATTTTCCAAAAAGAAATGTTTAAGTCCAACTCATATTTTAACAATCTAACAATGTGCCACATCTTTCTTTAATTAGTAGTTATTTAGAATAAATAATATATATAATCAACATTGTAATAAATGTCGAGAAAATACTTTAGAAACATATTTTGATCTAATTATTTTATCCTAATTAAATCTAAATATTGCAAAATCTCGAATATATTTTCTTTTAAACGACTGATTACTACTTAAAACAATAATTATTTTAATATTTTCATAAGTAAAGAAATTAAATAGAATCTTGAATGCTTTCAACAATTTTGAAATTTTGTTATCTTTTCAACAATTTCTTTGTACATTTTTCAACCAAAAGAAATAATTAATATGACTAGTGTTTGTGAAAAATAATGTCCTTTCTATGTGAAAATTAATTGATTTCATATGTCGTCTATAGAATTGTTTTACAGGTACGGTCTCCAGAAGGTTCCAAGAAGCCTGGAACAGGCCACCTGTCCCTTGGCTATCTGTATCTAGAAGCGTAGGCCATATTGACAGATATAAATAGATTATGAACTGAGGGTTAGGAGGAGTGAGGGGTTATTACTTCATTGTCTTGTCTTAAGATCACTAATCCGGAGAAGGCAAAACTATGAAGGAATGATCCACACAGATACTGGGAGCAAAACTATGAAAGAATGATCCACACAGATAGTGGGAGGAAAGCGCTTAAAAATCAGATAAAGGCTTACTCATTTTTAGAGTTCCTCATTAATCCTTCCAACGAGTTGTATCCAGGATATCAATTCTCTAAATAGTTCATTCATGTAGAAAGGTTCAATAGATGGTCATCACTTGGCTAAGGTATAGGAGAATATATCTTAAGTTAATAATTAGGAACAAAGCTTGTGTGCTTAGATTTGTTTGGCTATTATTATTTCAAACTGGATCAGTTTGGGTGGCTTGATACAAAGAAGAAGTTCAAATTACTTTCAAAGGATTTTTAGAAAATATGTTTCCAACATGTTTCAATAGATTCTAGTTCTGAAATGTTTTTCTTTAAAAAAAAAAATACTATAAGATATCGCTAATCTATATGTCTATTTTTATCCTATTTTAGAGTAATTTCAAAATGAAGTTGGATTTTACTCCAACCTACTCCATCTTTACTTTAATATGGAGTGATGACTAAAAAAATGGGATAAACCTATTTTTTACTTCATATTTAGAGTAATTCTATTAATTATTCTACTTTTGGGTGAAATATAAAGTGAAGTTGGAGAAAATTTGGCCTTAACTCCATTTTTGTAGTGACATACTAGAAAAAAAGTCAACAATTTGAATATATGATATACTCTTTAGTTCTTACAACAAAAAAAAATGTTATTTTGAAACATTTCACACATGTTGAAAAAATTAGTAAAAGTTTTCTATTATCCCTTATTAATATACAAAATAATTTTTAACTTTCTAATTAATGCACAAAAGTGATAATATCAAAAATTAGATTTTTGTTGAATTTTGCATTGAAAATACAAAATGACTCAAACAAAAACCAAGAAGTCTTTTTGTTTTTTTACCTACAAAAACCAAGAAGTCTTAACATGACATTTTTTTCATGAAACTGGAGAGAATACAAAATAATTTCAACACAAATTTAGGAATCTGGTTTAACTTCATCATATTTCTATGATTTACAAAGATTTGTTTTTTTTTTCTCATTTATGATATGCTCATGTCGGAGAATTTAACAAATCAAAATTTCTAGATAGTACCCAAACAAGATCAAAAAATTTCATAATCCCCAATGGTCACGTCTCATTTACAAAATATAATCATGTGAATAATTTTGGGTTACTAACAGATGAAACAGATTAATCAGACAAAACTGTCGGTAATATTAATATGTTCACTAATATATGAATAGTGTATAAAGCTTTTCACCAAGACTTCAAGGTGATAAGCTCACTTGTTAACTGAAAAGAAGGTATAATAATGCATATTTGAACCCAGAATCCACTGCAAATGCAAGTGCTAACTCAGATTCTATAAACAACAAAGGCAAAGCAATCATAATATATAGTCTATCTGTAACCATCTAACTGATAAGAAGTAATCACGAAACAAGCTCAATTTGGACAACAAAAAACCTAATGCAAGCTGAATTGAGCAACATAACTCAAATTCTGAACAAAGAAAGTTTGTAATCTCACAAGATAGTATCATCATGAAGATTTCGCTGGAAACGCTTAAGGTGAGGGTACCTTTAGAATCTAAGATATCTTCCTTGTTTCTCAGCATATCACTCACTCTTCCTTCTCATCTGCACAACATACAAGTATGATTTATGAAATTCATTGAACAAATTCTTCATATGTGCAATGATTTGCACCATGGGAACATCACCGCAAGAAACACGCAAAAAGAGAAACCAAAGATTTGGCAAAAACCTAACACCTAAGACAAAGAGATGAGATTCTATGGAGTATCAACAACAAGGTAATGTACCAGGAGATGAAGAAGATTCTTTTGATGGAGTTAGCCATTGGTTCTATAAACAGAGAAGAACCTAAAAGCAGAGTTACTTGTGATTTATCGAAAACTTGAATGCTGATCAAATTCAGAACACTCAACATTATATAGGTCACAAATCATTAACATTAAATCAGTGGACTCATTTGTAATATATTGGTCATATGATCCAGAGCTTAACCATGCTCTGGAGTTGTTTTGTGATTCTATGATCCGACCTTAGAGCTCAAGTCATTGATGATCCCTTAATCAAATTCATGAAACAAAAGACATGATCCGTGATAAGTAACATCAATTTCTCAGAAATCCACATTTATTAGAAGATATATCTTTTCATCTCCGAAACCGGCTTCCAAAATGGTTGTAACCATTCGTGAAGCAGATTCAACACGAGTGCAGGTTACAAGAAATTCACCCAAAAAAAAAACATAAAATTCATATTTTTCCACTAGTTAACTGAAAAGGTAAAATCTCTATCCTTAGAAGCTAGTTTGCTTCATTTTGAATATCATCAGACTTGTAAAAGATGATCACTGAATTGGCCTAACGTTCTTGATTTCACTAAGGCATAACTCAAGAGATATCTTTCAAGAATCTTCTTTAATGGTGTTAGGATCACCTCTTGTTTACAACCTAACAGGAAAATAACAATAACATGTTATGACTGTGGTGCCAACTAATCCTCTTCGAGACATCCCACTAAAGAGTTCCATGCCATCCTCTACCCTTTTACACTTGCACAATCCATTTATATGAGTACCATTAGTCACAACGTTAGGGAGAATATCTTTGCTAACCATCAAAGTAAACATCTGCTTGGCCTCCATTAGACGGTCTTGCAAACAAAACCCGTTTATCAATGAGCTATAGGTGAAAACATTAGGAGTTATAGACCTTCTGATCATCTCCTTGTACAATTCTTCGGCCTCCAAAAGCATTCCCTCTTTTACAAACGCATCGATCAACGCATTGAAGGTGACTGCATTGGGGTTGATTTTCCTCTCAATCATATTACTAACTAGTCGAGAAGCATCACTCCATCTTCCGTAGTTACTAAGGTATCTTATGAGTGAGTTGTAGGTAAGAAAATCTGCTCTGACTCCTTTGTTCTCCATATCTTTGAATAGGTCGAGTGCATCATTCACATCTCTGTATTTGCAAAGACCATCAATGAATGTGTTGTAGATCACAACACCAGCCTTTATATCCCCTTCCTCCATCTTCTTGAGCAGATTTAGAGCCAAATTAATATCACCTCTCTTACATATTCCATTAACTACTGCACCGTAAGTTACCAGATTTGGTCGGCAACGTTTCACAACCATCCGTTCAACTAAAGCCACTGCTTCGAAAACTTTTTTTGTTAAGAAAAAGTCCATGGAATAGAGTTGTGAATGTCACTGTGTTAGGTTTATATCCCATCTCAACTATTTGATCAACCAAAGCTACTGCATCTGAAATCCTATTAGCGTGACAATATCCATTGAGAAGTGAATAAAGCGTGACTATATCAGGATCATACCTGTGACATCCCGATCCGGACGCGGACCGGCGATATCAATCCTAAGTCTCCCCAACCGCCCTTCCCAGTGAGCCCAACGTCCTCTCTAGGCACGTGGGCCCAACGTCCTTTCTCTAGGCCCGTTGGCCCACCACTGTCCGACGGTCGAGAGTCGTTAGTCCGAAAAGCTTGTAAGACTTGTCTACTGTCCCTTCAATCACCACATGATCTTTCCTTGTGCTTTGTCCTCACTCGCATGGTACCGCACGGGATGTTACAATTCTCCCCGACCGTTAGTCCGGAAAGCTTGTTAAAGTTGTCTATTATCCCTGCAATCACCACATGATCTTTCCCCGTGCTTTGTCCTCATTCGCACGGTACCACAGAGTACTTCCCGGTAGGTCACCCATCCTGAGATTACTCCAGCATCAGCACGCTTAACTCTGGAGTTCTCTCAGCACAATTGACCGGAAAAGATAAGTGCACTTTGTTGACATAGGTAGCCAAATCAATTCTTATAAGTCTTTCCATATACTGGAAATCGGGATGTTACAATACCCGAGTTTCATCATCTTACCAAGAATAGCTAAACCAAGAGAAAGTTAGGAGCTGCAGCAAAAACAGTTAATCAAGATACTGTAAGTAAAGAGATCATGTTGAATTCTCAACTTTTGTATCTGCTCGCCTAGAGAGATGACAACATCGAACTTCTTCATCTTGGCTATGGCACTCAACAACTTGTTGAACTCAATAATGGAAGGAAATGGACGACTTTACCATTTCACTGAACAACCCAATTGCATCTTCTAACTTAATATCACGAAGATGTGTATCATTTTTCTTAACTTTGTAATAATCAGGGATAGTTTCTCTTATTTGGAGGTCATAGAAGGGCTAGAAATTGTATTGTTCACCGCTATTTCCAAGTTGCGCTTGTAGGCAGTGTATTTCAGATTTGATGTAACACTTATAACCTTAATGAATGTTGCATTGTCGGTGGTGGTGGATGGTATATGATCGATGGTACATGGTGCATTGTATATGGTGGAGGTGTATCAATGTACCATAGATGGTGTATGGTCTATGGCGATGTGGATGATGTTTGATCGATGGTGGATGGTGTTGGAATAAGCTTGAAAGAAACTTGAAGTGCAAGTTTCCTAATCCTAATCAAAGTGTGTTTCTAAAAGGTTAGGATTGGAAAAGGAAATTTAGGAGTTATCTAAAAAGGAGATTTGTTTCTCTATTGGATTTAGGAGTTAGCTAATCAATATCTATATAAGGAGTTGTAAAGTTGTTGCAAACACTTATGAGTTGAGAGAGAGATTAAGAAAGGCTTTAGTTTTTGAGTAATTTTTCTAAAGCTAATAAAAGAAGTTGCTTTTATTAATTCTTGATTTAAGTCTCAATTCTATAATTGGTATCAGAGCTAAATCGATCTCTAGAGTTATGGTAATTTCCTTGTTAGATTAGGAGGTATCTAATTCTAATAGGAAAAAGAAAGTGGCTTGGCAAAGCTGTGCAAACCACTATATATATGTAAGTCATTAATGATGTTGCATCTAAGAGTATTTGGATGCATCAGTTTTGCAAAGACAGAGGCTCAACACTTGAAGAAGCTGGATAATAGATCACGAGTACTTGTTCATTTAGGAACGGATCCGGGATCAAAGGCGTATTGGTTAGTTGATCCTAGAACTAAGAAAATAGTTGTGTGCAGGGATGTGATCTTTGATGAAAGCAAAGACTGGAAGTGGGGTGAGAAGGAAATTAGTAACTACACTGGAATTTCTGTAATCGGTTTTGGAGAACACAATTATAATAACTCAAGGGGAGATGACCATGATCTCGAAGAAGAAACAGAGGAGAAGGAGGAAGAGAGTTCCAAAGAAGAGGTCACTGAGCATGAAATACAAGTTCCCAAAACCGAGACAGAGATGATCAATCAAGGAGAAGAAGCCAAACAAGGACTAAGGAGATCAACAAGTCCAAAAGTAAGACCGAGTTATCTCGATGACTTCGTCACTTTGGCCAAGACTGATAGTTAACACCTATTGCTAGCTATAAACGAAGAGCCATGGGATTGCAATGAGCAAAAGGCTGATATCTTAACCAAGGCACTAGGAAGAAACAAGTTCAAGGAGATGAGAGATCTCATTGGAGTTTTAGGTGTGTCACAAAAGGATTTCAAGCTTAAGGGGGAGAATGTTGGAATAAGCTTGAAAGAAACTTGAAGTGCAAGTTTCCTAATCCTAATCAAAGTGTGTTTCTAAAAGGTTAGGATTAGAAAAGGAAATTTAGGAGTTATCTAAAAAGGAAATTTGTTTCTCTATTGGATTTAGGAGTTAGCTAATCAATCTCTGTATAAGGAGTTGCAGAGTTGTTGCAAACACTTATGAGTTGAGAGAGAGATTAAGAAAAGCTTTAGTTTTTGAGTAATTTTTCTAAAGTTAAATAAAGAAGTTGCTTTTATTAATTTTTGATCTAAGTCTCAATTCTATAGATGGTGAATGCCACTGAATGGTGAATGGTGTTTCGTATAGATCTTAAATTTATGATGATTAAGGGTGATATTTAAACATCAAAGTGCCTATTTTACAAAGCTTTTTTAAACTATCAAGTTCGCAAATTAATGCTTCTCAAAGTACCTGTCTGAGCAATTTTCTCTATATATAAGTATGTTTTTATACAAATAAAGAACTATACAGAAGAGGTTCTTCTCCCCTAAAAAAAAAATTGGAGATCATTTCTGAATATGACTCACTCTGATCAGTCAAATGTGCACGAGAGAGATCGAACCATTCACATATGTTTCCCCATATATCAACTTTTTTGAGGCCATTGAACTAGAGGGTTCATTAAACAACTTATTTCAAAGCTAATTCTGGTGATTCTGGAGTCCAGTTATACAATATTATGGTATCAGATTCCAAAAGTACGTATAAGTTCGTAAGGAATTATCTTTTTTTTTTTTTGTCTAACTTTCGGTCCCAAAATATTATTTATTCTTTTCCTTGTGGGTTTCCCCACAGATCTTGTTCCTTATTAATCTTATCCTCTTCATTTCTCGAATCTCTCTCTCTCTCTCTCAGCATGAACCCTAGTTGCCAAGGAATAAAGTCACATGTTTCTTCGACCACAAGACTCTTTTTCTTCTTGTCATCTTTTAGCATAAAGGAATCTATCTTTTCCTCTTTGTTCCCTATATTAATTGTGAGATCGAGAGGATACCCCTCACAAGAAAATATTGGTGATCAAAATCAGGAATGTCGAAAGTGAGCTTTCTTGAGCTGCAATACAAGCTCTCTAAAAACAAGATGTTGAGGAAGCCTTCAAGATTGTTCTCTAGAGACCGAAAGTCCTCAGGCTTGTCTTCACCAGGATCCGGAGGCGTCTCTCAGCCTACAATCAGCGAGATGAGACGTGTTTTCAACAGGTTTGACTGGGACAAAGACGGGAAAATCTCTCAGACAGAGTACAAGGTGGTGCTTAGAGCGTTAGGACAAGAGAAGGCGATTGAGGACGTGCCCAAGATCTTTAAAGCAGTGGATCTGGACGGTGATGGCTTTATTGACTTCAGGGAGTTTATAGAAGCGCACAAGAGAAGTGGAGGGGTTAGATCTTCGGACATAAGAAACGCTTTTTGGACTTTTGATCTGAACGGCGATGGGAAGATAAGCGCAGAGGAAGTGATGTCGGTTTTGAGGAAGCTTGGGGAGAGGTGTAGCTTAGAAGACTGCAAGAGGATGGTGAGAGCTGTTGATGCAGATGGAGATGGATTGGTTAATATGGAAGAGTTCATGAGGATGATGACTCAAACTATTAACATTGTCTGAAACAGAATCTCTCTTTTCTCTCTGTTCTCTATTATTGTAATCAAAGTTTCATTATTTATACAAATCTAATTTCAAAACATGAAATCCTACAACTTTGAACCGACATGATCTCCAATGCTCCACCAGTATAGGACCAATGATAGATTAGATAAAATGCAATAGTTTATTCAAAAGTTAGTATGGTGGAGAAACACAAACTTTATACTTCATGTAAAAGGGTCTATAGAAGACGAAATTCTATTTCATTCCCAACTGCTCGCAGAGTTTTGGAGAGCTATACATGATGGGAAAACGAAGCCACGGAAAACGCCGGTCAAGAAACTGAGCTCTACCAGTAATCGCCACAAGAACATTTACCATCTCTGAAATGATGGAAACGTTTGATGTCTCTCACAATCAACTCCCTACCAACCATTTTGGACATGATCTTGATATAGTTGTGACAGTCCCCACAGACACGTATATTCTTCAGGATTGTGAGGGACTTTCGAGCCGGCGTGTTCATGAGACCATAAGCAATCGCTAACCTCTCGCCGTGGTGGAGCAGTGCCTCTTCTTTGGCCTCTTGGTCAATGTCATGCATAACCCATCGGGTGTCGGGAACATAAACCGGTCCCTTCATTGCAGCCATCTCCTTTGCTTTATCCTTGTAAAAAGTCTGATTCCGAAACTCGAGGATCCTACTTTTACTAGCAACCATACTTGTGTCCTTGAATGATTTGGGTGGAGGGGTGGGAATTTTGTGGATTACAGCCTTTGAAGGGTCAAGATCAACCATCAAATTCTCTGCAAACTCTTCTAAATCGACATCTCCATGTAGCTTACCATAGTTCTTCATGGTTTCCCAGAAATCAGCTGTGGGTTTAAATGGAAGCTCGTGGATGTACTGCTCTGCCTCAACAAAATGACCGCATTTTCCAAGAACATCTAAGATACCCAAATAATGTTCTGTTCTTGGACTAATCCCAAACTCGTTTTCCATCGAATCAAAATGCAAAAACGTTTCTTTTACACCACCCACAGTAGCACAAGCCAAGAAAACTGTAAGAAACGTTTCTTCATTTGGTTTCAAGCCTTGTTTCGTCATCTCCTCGAACAAATAGCAACGCATCATCTCCCATTCCGTTATCACAATACACACGCATCATCGCATTCCAAGAATCCATATCCTTATCAGCCATGTGATCAAACACTCTCTTAGCATCAGTGACACTCTCACATTCCCCGAACATACTATTCACCACATTGTTCAGTTTCGGATCGCCTCTAAACTGAGACCGCGGGAAATGATCATGTACCTTCTTGGAATGCACAAGCGATTTCAGATTCGCACAAGACTCAAACAGGAAATAGAAGCATTCTTAGGCAAAGCTCCCTTATCAAGCAATTCTATAGCATCTGTATATCTCTTAGCTTGCACAAACGCAATACCTCTTCGACAGTAAGGGGCTATCACATTCACACTTGGTCGCTGCGGATAATACTGGCTCTGAGAGATTTTATGAACATTCTGATACTGGCCATGATTCTGATAATTGTTACCGGATCCACCGTTTTAAGGATTGTGACCACCGTGTTGAAGCCTGTATCCACTGTGTTGAGGATTTTGTGGAGTCCATTGATTAGTGTTCGTCTGAATTTGGAAACGCTGAGAATCGAAGCCCGGAGGTGAATATGGCCTTTAAGGCGGCGGAGACTGAGGATTCCGGTGATAATCGCTCGTGACGGCGGATGTGCTCAGGTTTTTGCTCGAAATTGAGTTCAGGTGGAATTGAGAAGATATCCGGGGAGAAGACGAACGTACATGAATCAGAGAACGGGTTATTACAAGCTTCTGGCTCCGTGCGCAGCGAATCGCCATTAGAGAAGACATTTCTTCAAGTTTTTGGAGCAGAAATGGTAAAAAGGCAAAAACCCTGTGGAAACCAGTTGATCGATCAGAGACGAGAATAACGCAGGAAAGAAATAAGAATTTTTAAAACAATCCTTCAAGTATCCAACGTTTACAAGTTTAGCCCTTTTGTTCCAAAAATTAAGAACAGCTACCCAGCAAACTTGAATATGTGCAATACAACCCCAGATGGCCGATACAAACCTGCAGACAAAACTATGTATGTGAACATCCAAGATACAACCTACAAAATAGCAAAGCAAACTCTGCTCTCTCTGGCCTCTGCCTTGTCTTTTATTGAGTATGCGAAAATATCATAGTTGTCATAATTTGAAAATATTGAGTAAGCAAAGTCATCTAGTGCTATTACACAATTTGAGGTTATTTGTTTTTACTTTGATAATGTTTTAAAACCAACTCTCTGAAGATTGAAGACAGAGGAACTCAAGCTACGATGATAACATACACTAGAGATACATTACAGTGTGTTGATTTATGAACACAAGTAAAAGATATATATATCTATCTACAGACTTATTTTGATTACTCTCAGGTATGTTAGGTCGTAGTAATCGTCACTCTATTTACATCTTCCGCATCCTATACAACCCCTCTCTTCTTCTCTAAACACATCTATTTCTTCACATTACGCGTGTACCTTGCTCGGCTTTTCCCCCAAGTTCATCATCATAGTCTTGAACGAAGTAAGCGTTTCTTGAAACCAAGATTTGAGTTCTTACGGGAGGAGGAAGTGGCGTATGGTTGGCCATTGAGAGAACCTGCAAATCTGATATCCCAGCCTTCGATGTTCTTTGGAACACACGAGTCGAACAGAAACTGCCCGAGAACGCTGTGAGCGTTTATGCTCGTTGGTTGGATCGTGCGGAAAGAGGATCTTTCTCTCTGCTCTTCTTGCGAAGACGATGATGGATCGTTGTTGTTGTTGTTGCTGCTTTGATACGGCACTGAGCTTGGTAAGAAAAAGTGGTCACATGGACCAGTGGCTACTCTTATTAGGCTTTGGTTAGAGTTCACAGCTACTTTCTGAAGGTCGCATATTAACTCAGAGATCTCATCATGCGTGCGAGCTCTCTCTCCAAGCTGTCGGATTTTCTGTAGGTGAACTGATATGGCCTTCTCTAGAAAGTTGGAGATAACAGCCCGGTATTGTATAGGGTTATGTGTGTAGTGTCCTGAAGCAAAACAGACAAAAAAAGGCTTAGACTTTGTAGCATTGAGAATCAAATTGAGAAAGCTATGTCATGACTAACCTGCATGAGGAGAATTTTTCCACTTGACAACTTTTACTTCTCCTCCAAGTTCCTGTAATTGATGGGTGAAGCTTGAAATCACTTGGTGAGGAGCAAGGTCATCATTCTCCGAGCACAAAATGAGATATGGAGCCCCAATTTCCTGGAAAAACACAGAAGGAAAAGGTATCTTATCTAGCTAACCAAATTGAGAAGCCAAATTCAGAGACCTCGGTGGAAACTTACAACCGATGAGTAGAGTGCCTGCCAATACTCACTGCGTTGGGATTCAAATCTTGTAAGGTATAAACCGTCAAGCCCTGAAGAAATCCCTTTGGCCAACCAAGATACTAGCCTTGAAGGACCAGACATTCGCCGTATGGTGGGATGTAGTGCGAACTTCACATTCAAATCACTCGTGAAATCCAATGGGCCAGAGTCGTAGAGATGTCCAGAGAGACAGTTTTTAACCAACTGGCTATCATCCTTCACATTTTCGAAAAAAAAAAAAATGGTGGATGAGTTGAAATTGAACTAAATGACCTGAAATTTAATGACTTGAATAAAGCTGTATCAAAGTCAATTCTCACCAGATGAATTTGAGCTTCACAATCATCCATGATCAACTGCATTGTACAATGTTTATAGCGGTTTTTAGAATATGATTGGAGAAAACATAAACGAGCACAAAAAAAAAAATGCTGAAAGATTAATCCTTTTAAAGCTTGCCTGTAATACTTTGTACATGCAAGCTTTAGGAGCTCCAGAGAAAGCTAGAAAGATAACAGGACATGGTCTGGTCTTTAGCTCCTGAACAATAACAACACATCAAACCAGTAAGCAAAAACGGTCTGAGAATTCATTAAATTACTTAACCAGAACTTTAAAGATGAAAACCCAGAAAAGTTTAGCCGGAATCTTACCTCAACGAGCTCAGCAAGAAGGTGAAATGCTAGAGATAGAGCCATTTCTGGGTAAAACCTGAAAGCATCAAACTAATTTAAGAGATTCTCATACAGTATCAAAACTGGAATATCCAAAAAGCTAGATATGGAATCTTGACAAGAATTGCAAAAAGAAACAATAAAAAAAAATTCCTTGAATGCAAAAAACAATTTCTCATCTCTTCTATCCAGTTTTTGTTTTCTTTTCTCAACTGGCCAAATCGATTTTGAAGAAAAGCCTAAGAATTAAGGGACAAAAGATTCAAATAATGCTGTTTTTACAAAACCTAAGCTAAAACAAAACCATTGCTTTGCTAACTACAAGAGATCCACATCTAAAAACTCCGCTTCCTCTTCTCGAAATTCTCCGATTTGCTTTGTCGTCGGCAAAATTTAAGTCAGAGAGAGAGAGAGAGAAAATCGAATTCAAAGAAAGGAACTTACGCAGTGAGAAAATCAGCGCGGCAAACAAGCGAATCCCAACCAAGAGAAGAGTAGAGATCAACGAAATTCGTGAGATGATTCTCGCTAATCGAGCTCCAAGCGAAGATCACGACGACGCCGTTAGATCCACCGTCGTCCATCTCTTTATCCGCCTTCTTCCCCCAGTAGACCTTTCCTCCGCCGATCATTTTTCCGGCAACTGTTAGCTCGACGCCGAAACTCGGTCTGAGATTTGGTGAATTTTTTATGAACCACTCGAAAAAGTTGAGAGATCTTTGAGATTACGGTGGTGGTTGTTATCACCCACGTCAGATCGTTTCTGTGTGTATATTACCTCTGGCGTAGTTTAGCACACAGGGGTTTATCATGCGCCTTTTCATACGACGTCGTTTGCCACGTCATCGGCACTTACCGTGGAAGTAACGGTCAAATACAATAAACAGATTTTTTTTTTTTTTTATAAGGGTTTGATTGAATATATTAAAGACATCCTAAAGTAGTGCGTAACGGAAGTTGACGAAAAAGTAGGGATAAAAATGACAGTATGCCCCTTGCTCCCAAAAAGTAGACATTGCTTTTTCTGTGGTGGATAGGGACCACACAAACTTAGCTAAGCGCAGACGCTACCATCGTTTCGACACAGTAGCAACACAAACTTTTTGCTTCTTATTTGCCCGCCCAAAAGATTTTTGTCGTGTTGTAAATCTGTACGGATAGGTTTAGTGGAGGGACCCTTGGGATCAAATAAATAAGACGAATATTTCCATAAACCGCCGCTAGTAAACAATTGTTCTAAGGTTTGTCTTTTCTTGGTTTCGAAAGTATAACTACTTCTGAGGATAAAGTATGACTACTTAACATATGTAGTTGGATATTTATGACCTCTTGACCTTTGTTTGTGTAGATGGCAGGAAGACAAATGGTGTTGTTGGTGAAAGGAAAATGGTTCGAATAGACCAACGGAGTGTGGACTTTCCTTACGGACCGCAGAGGGAATACTAAAGCGGTTTTCCTAAGCTCGCAGATGAGTTTTCGTGAAGCTGTGAAGCTCGTTAAGGAGAAACTGGGTATCAAAGAAGATGTGGGCGTAACACTTACTTTCCAGTGGCCGTCATTCATGCTGATGGACGACGGCCGCGACGCACCACCTGTGCTGATGTCTTCGGATGATGAAGTGTCTCTTTTTGTGGAAATGAGATCGGAAATCGACCAGCTGAATCTGTGCGTCACCACAGATGACAATACAGACGATGTTGTGAGGGTTCTTGGAAGAAATGAAGAAGCTTTGGTTGTCTACGGCATGACGGAGGAGGATGGCGCGGCCGGTGACGGTAAGCAGACTATAATAGCTACTTATGGAATAGTCATTTAGATGTGATAGGTAGTCTGTCTACAACGTTTGAGTAGTCAACTATGAAAGACTCAATATACTAATAGAACATAGTTAACTACTTCGCGGGTAATATCATAAAGTGATTTAGTAAAAAACTACTGACGTAGTAGTCGACTATATTGTGCAGATCCGTATGAGGAAGAAGATTGTGAGAGGCTGGATGAGTTAGCTGTAATCAGTTTGGCTGGATAGGAGCCGGACTTTGTGAAGGATGATGATTTCCCCGGTGAAGGTATCCATGAAAATGTGGATGATGCTGGTGAGGTACTCGTCGAGGACAACAATGAAGCTGCGAGGGCTCGAGATAAAAGGAAGGCTAAGGTGCCGGATGGTGAACCTGGTTATGTACCGGCCAGTCAAGGCTTGGAAAAAGGAGAGTGTAGCCGCCCTTCAGGCAGGTACAGTTGCGCAGAAGAAACTATTAATGGTGTTTTCTCTGAGACGGAAGAGGTGCCAGCTATGTTTGGAAGGGATGCTCCGCCGGTAGTGGATGATGTTTCTGATGATGGTATGTAGTTATATATATATAGTTAACTACCTTAATAGATGTATACCAATGTTTCTGATGAAGTTCAACTAATTGGATTTTCAGGGATAGACAGTGCTTTGAGAGACATGCGATACGAAGGCGATAGAATTTTTGTTGGGAGAATTTTCAGAAACAAAGTGGAGTGTAAAATTAAGTTGGCTATTCACGCCATCAATAAGAAATTCCACTTCAGGACCCCGCGTTCAACACCAAACTACATGGAGTTTCTTTGCATCAATCCGACATGTCCTTGGCGGATATACGCTTCCCTCATGGATGCCACTGGGAACTTCCAAATTAAGAAGGCGAAGTTGAAGCACACATGCCCCATTGAAGACCGTCGGAAATATCACAAACAAGCGACAACACAAGTGATTGGTGAGCTGATCCAGACACGATTTGTCGTGGGAGAGAAAGGCCCCAGCCCAATCGAAATCCAGCGAATCATGCTTCAGGAGTTCCAGGTATGATAATTTTTGTATTACCTCTAGGCAGTGTAGTTGGCTACGGGTAGTTGTATATTTGGGGACATAAATGATGTACCGGCCTTTCTCGGTTTACGAAATGTAGGTCAACATTTCATATTGGAAGGCATGGAGATGCAGGGAACTTGCATTGGAGAAAGCATTTGGATCGGTCTCTGGAAGTTTTGCATTGCTCCCTTCTTATTTGGAGAACCTACAGAACTCTAACCCTGGGACAGTTTGCAAAACTGAGTTCGGAGTGGACAAAAATGGTTGTCAAAGATTCAAGTACCTATTCATATCGTTTTCTGCATCAATTGCTGGACTCCCATACCTAAGGCCAGTGGTGATTATTGATGGTTAGTTGCTAACTATTTATAGACGACTACGTTGATAAGTAACTACCCATGATACATAATAAATCATAAATACTTCTCTATTATTTCAGGGACTCATCTAGTTGGCAGATATGGGGGCTGTCTCATATGTGCTAGTGCTCAAGATGGAAACTTTCAGATCTATCCAATTGCATATGCAGTTGTGGACAGCGAGAATGATGCATCTTATGAATGGTTTTTCAATTGCTTGAAAACTATCATTCCCAATGATCATGATGTTATGTTTGTTTCAGACAGACACGAGAGCATCTACTCTGGACTAAAAAGGTGTGAGATAATGACCTATTACATGCCAAAAAGTTACTTACATATAATTGTCTATCAATAACCAACCATTTTCGTATATTAGGTGTACCCTGCTGCCGGTCATGGGGCGTGTCTTGTTCACTTAGCAAGGAACATAACTGCACGGTTTAAAGAAAGTCGGCTACCTGGTCTGATGGTCAGAGCTGCTAAAGCATATACCGTGTACGAGTTTCAACAGATATTTGCAGATCTCCAAAGCGTAAGTCCTGGCTGTGCGAAGTACTTACTGGATTTAGGGTTACCACACTGAACGAGGGCATACTGCATCGGCGAATGGTACAACGTAATGATCACAAACGTTGCTGAATCTCTCAACAAAGTCTTGAAAGAGTGTAGGGAATTTCCATTAATCTCAATGCTTGAGGCCATACGGATGAGTCTAATCAGCTGGTTTGTAAGGAGAAAAGCTGCATCCGCCGTAGAGCAACATTCTATCAATCATAAAGTCCGTGACATGTTGGACGATAACTTCTATGATTCCACCGAGTTAAAGGTAAATAATAGTCGATTACTGGACTATCGGATACCATTAAGTAGTTCCCGTTGTATATTTGTAGACATTTACTTATATCTGACTATGTTGATGTGTAGGTGGTTGTGGTCGGAGAGGATGAGTACGAAGTTTACAACAGACAGGGGGAAAGGTTCGAAGTGAACCTTGTTTTAAAGTCGTGCAGCTGCAGGGAATTTCAAATGCTTCTCATACCATGCCGTCATGCAAAGGCAGCTTCTTCGTGCAGCAAAACTGAGTTAGATAAGCTCGTGGGGGAGGTGTACACCACAAGGTACTGACGATCCCTTTATGAAGGAGCTTTCCATCCAGTACTAACTCCTGTAAGTTCTGGTGGGACCGAACTACTACCACCATTGATGCGCCGACCCCAGGGCGGCCAAGGAAAACAAGGATCCCATCCTGTGGAGAGCTGAAGGTAATAATTATTTGTTAGTTAGTAGTTGTTTGTGGAGTAGTTGACTATATCACTTGTGTTCTACACGGGGGTCGTAATCGTCTACTGACGTTCTCTAACTTAACAGAGGCGTTCAAGGAAGGCGGTGAGGGTTTGCAGCAGGTGTCTTGGAAAGGAACACAAAAAAATGAAAGGTAAGTGAAGTGGCATGGGTTATGTTGGGATGAGGCAGAGTAGAATCGGATATGATGCACTTCAAATGCAAGTTAAGGGTCTACATTTTCTGTGGTTCTTATCTCCTGCTAATTTGAAGCTTTTTTGGAACTATGCATCCTAAAATAATTTATTGGATCGTGGATACTGTTTTGTAATGCCTCAGCTACTTTCCTCCCTTAGTTATTTTGTTATTTTTGAATTTGATACTACGCATCGTAAAACATGTTCTTTTCCTTTTGGATGTGATTACTAATTGCCCTTACGCATTTTGAATCTCGATTAAAACATCGTATGATTGATAGTTGTCAACATCTTGTACCAACATGATGTGCTCGGCACTAATCTTGGCATTTTTTGAGGTAGGACATACAATACCATCAATGAGGAGTAAGCATGCCAACTTGAATCTGGTAGCTTTATCTTTGTACGGTCGGCCGGCAAGGGTAGTCGCTATCCATCCAGGGATTGCATTCCTCTCAGCACCAAACAATTCAATGGTATATTTATTGACCTTGTCTTCCTTCAACTTTTTCGGTAGTGGTAAATTGGAGCAATCTAACCCCGTCGTAATAGCAAACTCCCTGATAGAAAAGTGAATTGGCTGGCCAGCAAAGTGGCACCAAAGCTCTTTTTTTTTTCTTTGTAACCAACTGCCTCGACAAAATGAAATGAAGAAATCTGACTGATGATGCTATCTTGTTGCCTGCTTCAATAAGTTTTCCAAATTGGGACAGCGAGAGCTTCTCCATATGGTCTTCTTCCAAAGCATGACTGATTGTGTCGAGATAAGGTAGCTGGAAGTAGGTATTCACCTTCTTATTCGCCGGTTCGTTGCCTAAGGCAAATAGTTGGTCCGGAAACCGAGTCATAGCTTGTCTTCTGAAAAATATATAAATGTCTATAAGTCACTAACTACCGGTTGTAGATAATAGCCAAAAATTAGCTAAATGACTACTAGTAATCAAATAACATATTCATGTATACACCATTTACGATCGAGTATACAATCGAATTCGACATAGACTGGCTTGTGATAAAATAGTTGTTTACTTGTAGATGAATTTTTATAATATCAGACCAAACGAAATTCGGGTGTCACCCCGAAATCCCTAGAATCCCAAGTTAGAAATAGTTGAAAACCAAAACACAAAAACCTAGATCTGTAATTGGGGAAGAAACGATATCAAATTACGCAATAAACTATATTTACCCATTCAAAATATACGACTATTAGGGTAATTATATACTAATAGCCACTGAAATTAGAATATGAGTTCGGTTTTCCAAGAACACCCGCTGCGTACGGCGGCGGCGGCGAAACGGGATCTAGAGGATGGGGAACTACAATAAACGGTGAAAAGAGGTTACCTGAAAAATTGAAGGGGTCGGCGCGACAGAAACGGCGACTGGGTCGTCGTTATCGGTGCGGCGGAGGCGGTTCCGACGCAAGAAAAAAAACATTCGGTGACTGGGTGTCTTTTTAGGTTAAAGGAAGGCGTCGGGGAAGATGAAAGATAACAGGGAAGATGAAAGAGAAGAGGGGTTATAAAGAGAGAAATGACAGTTGCAAATAAGTTCGTGGAGTGAGAGAAGAAAAGGAGAAATAGCAGACGTGAACTTATGAAGGGCAGTAAAGGAAGTTTTAATTGCGGTTTTTTTTGCATTTAAAAAAAAAACGGTTATCAGCGCATACAGCAGTTGTTAGCAAAAATAGAAAATATTTTCTCCTCCTGCTTAATGGTTAACCAAATAAAATGCGGCTAAGATTACAGGTTCCCAAAATTAATCGCACTACAACATTTAGTCTTACATTAATTAATACAATACTTATAAGCTAAACCCAACTGATAATAGTCAACTACATCAGAAACTGGTAATAGCTAACTAATAATAGTCAACTAATAATAGTCGAGTACAACGGATATGCCCGACCAAATTAGGGGTCTAACGAGAATTTTGCATGGTGGTAGTAAACGTAGAGGTAGCAGTGCTCACAGTACATTGGCTGATGCTTCAAACGGCAGTTGGGGAAATCAACAGCAATATGGGGTAAAGATGTATGACCATCAGGGACCACCATTTTCTTGATTAAATCCATTACTTGCTCCCCAATGGAGATCATATGCTCGATTGTTGCTCTCTAACCAAATACACGGTCTAACATATCCAACCCTATTGGGTAGTGCCCAACAGCGGTAACACAGATTGCCAGCATTACAGTCGCCGCTTCAACTCCACCTTTAGAGGCTTGGTTCAAAAACCTCAGAGAACCTTCGATATCATTAGCAGCCATTATTCTGCTCATCCCACGGAGATATAGTGCAATTGGATTACCTGAGTTAATCGCTGACTCAAATTAAAAAGGTAGGGTAGTCCTGAATTAAACTCGGCCTCTTGACGAAAGCTGATAGGTTAATAACCCTCGTCACAGATGGATCCTTGAATGTTTGGTTCAGGAACTTACATGATGACGCAAACGAGCAAGCGTCTTCTGCAAATACCGTACCAACTCTTTTGAATATGCCAATGACTGCATCACGAATATGCGGAAGCACATTATTTGCCACAGGATTGAGATTGGGGTTTGCTAGGCTCGAGATATTCCTACAAAACACAACAGAGAAAAGAAGTTAACTACCAAGTGACAGTAGCCACCTATCATGAAAAGTAAAGTATTTGGTGTCCAGTAGTTAACTACCCTTTTCAGAAATGAAAATGACTATTGAAAGTTAGTAGTCGATTAATATACGCAAATGGTAGTACTCTACTATGTGTGTGGTATAATTGAAAGGGTTGAAATAGAGATCTAGTGGGTGAAGAAGACAATGAAGCTGGCACACAGTGGAGCTGAAAATCCTTTAAAATGACGCGAGCACTCTTTATATTGACTAAAAAGAGCTAGGAAAGAACTGGAAAATTCAGATATAAAACTTTAAGATACAATAAGCGCGTTAGTGCGAGTGATAACAGAGTTCATGTCATTCACTGTAGCGAATATATATCCTATATCGACAACACCTCAAGGAGTGATAGACGAGACAAGATAAAAGCATATACCTTTCAGAATCTGCCGCCGACTGAGAATACGGTGATGTAAAAGACTCGCCGACCATGGTCGATATCCCAAAAAAAGACGACGTCGCTAACTTGCCTCAATCGCCGTTCGTCGAGAGAGAGAGAGTTCAGAAATTGAAGCTGAAAACAGTATTACTGGGTTGTGACTGTTTTGAAATTCAAAATGAATTTCATGGACCTAAGTTTCCCTATAAAGGCGTGGAAAGAGAAATTTGAATTAAAGGTAAAGTTGGATGAAAGAGAAAAATGTCAGATAAAATGAAAAATGTAAAGACACAAACGTTATAATACATCAAGCGTGTTATAGTGCAATGAAGGTGAGGGGGTATTGGGTACTTTCCACCCTATGAAAAAATTAGTTTTCGCGCACCTAATTAACGCTTGTCGTGTTGCTATGACACCAAATACTTATATTAAAATAGAAAGTTTACAAAGCATAAAGAAGAGGAATATTACATTAAGGAAAAAGATAGCAATCCAGCACCGGATTGAGAGGGTAATAGAGAAATATCAACTAGTACCATGTCCACACAGGATAATCGGGACTCAAGTGGAAGACCAAAGATCGAAGAGGAGGGGTCCATGAAAAAAGCCCATTTGTTGCAAAGCAATGCTTTTGTTCTTCAGAGAGGCGAGAAGGGATTTGGCCACAACTTCCGGGGGGGGGGGAAGAGTTGTTCCCTGATGAAATCTTTTATTTCTCTCGGTCCAAATAACATAAATACACCCTTGCCAAGCTTGGAGAAGCGCAAGAGAAATACTTGAATTGTTAAAAGCATAGGGGAGCTAAGATAGAACATCATTCCACGAGAGAGGCTGAGAAGAATGCCTCAGAATTCCAGATACCCGCAACCATATTACACGGGAGAATGGACAGTCAAAAAAGAGATGATCTCTTGATTCATTTCCTATTCCGCATAACAGGTATGTGGGGTCAACCTCAGGTGACCAAGCAGCGATGCGATCAAAGGTTCGATTTTGATTCTTTATGAACAACCAAGTTGTGAAAGCATGTCTCGGAATTGAAGCCTTATGCCAAACTAAAGGAGCCCAAGACGTTTGAGCATGAGATGGCCTTAGAGAGTTCCAAGTAAGCTTCAAAGAGAAGCTTTTTTTTAGGCACATTATCAATCGACCACACTGGAGTGTCCGAGGAAGAAGAAGTATTGATGGATGAGATAAAAGCAAGAAGAAGAACCTGTTTCTCAGATCGAGCTGTGGATAAGGACCAGCCAGTCTCAGAACGAACCTCCCCGACTGTAGAGAATAGAGGGATACCTAACTGGGTTGGACCATCCGGACCTAAAAAGTGGTAGAGAGGACCAAAAGAGGTCCAAGGATCCCACCAGAAAAATGTATCATCACCATTTCCAACATGTAATCTCAGAAACCTTACAGCCTTCAGGCGAAGCTTTAGAAGCTTCCTGAACATCCAAGAGAAAGCATAATTCCTTTCGTTAAGAGCCCAAAAGGTAGAAGAAGCCAGATACCTTTTTCTGATCCAATCGACCCAAATAGAACCGGCTCGAAAATAAATCATCCAAATAAGTTTCATCGCACAAGTCTCATTCCAGCAATCTAGGTTTCTCAGACCCAATCCCCTTCCGCCTTCGGGTAGGTAATTTCCGACCAAGCTACTTTGGCACCTTTGGAATTTTCAGGTCTTCCATTCCAAAGGAAAGCACTTGATAAGGAGTTTATCTTCTTCAAGACCTTTTTTGGAAGGATAAACGCCGAGGTCCAGAATCCCACAATACCCGAGATGACTGACGATATAAGGGTGAGTCTTCCAGCCTGACTCAGGAAACGAGTGGTCCACCCACTCAGCTTCTTTCTGATTTGGTTTATAAGCGGGTCACAATCCGATATGGATAAAGATTTACTGTGAAGAGGAAGGTCCATATATCTTATCGGTAGAGTTCCAGGAATAAGACCAATCTGCTGCAGTATACACGAGACTTCTGCCTCTGTCAATCCGGAATGAAAGAGAGAAGTTTTTGAGATGTTTACTCCCAGCCCAGAGATTTGCTCAAAAGAGGATAAAATCCTGAGAACACCCTCTGGAGAGCTTACTGATCCATCGAGAAAGATAAGCAGGTCATCTGCAAATGCCAGGTGAGTAAGCTTCAAATCCTCACATCTATGGTGATAATTGAATAAGCCCTCCTGTACTCCTTTATTTAACATCTGCGATAAAACATTCATTATCATAACAAAGAGAATCGGTGAGAGGGGATCTCCCTGTCTAAGCCCAGATTTTCCTTTAAAGAAACCAGAAGTGACTCCATTCATGCTAACAGAGTAGGCAGCAGAACATACACAAGCTCTAACCCAATTTATAAAGACGTCTGGAATACCATATGCCTGAAGAGAGCTGAGTAGAAAATCCCATCTAACTGAATCAAAGGCTTTAGATATATCCACTTTGAGGGTGCTTCGTTTTGGACCAGATGATCGATGGTATCCTTGCACAACTTCAGAGGCTAGATGAACATTCTCTAATAAGAGTCTGTCTTTGATGAAGGCCGTCTGATTAGGGCTTATGAGATTTGGCTGAGTTTTCTTTAGACGATCGGAAAGAAGCCCTGAGATAAGCTTGTATATCGTGTTGCAGCAAGCAATTGGACGAAAGTCCTTGAGCTCCTCAGATCCTGTTCGTTTAGGAACGAGAACAAGAGAGGTTGCATTTAGAGCAGTGGGGATGAAACCATCTCTAAAGAAATTCTGGACCGAGGATACCACCTCCTTACCGATAATCTCCCAGCTAGCTTTAAAAAATTCCACAGTTAGGCCGTCCGGACCAGGAGTTTTGCTCAGAGGCATGTGGAAGAGAGCGCTTTTAATATTCTCCTGAGACATACATCCAATTAGCATGGACTTCTGGGAAGGAAAGCAGCGCACCCGAATGATAGCCTCTAAAAACTGAGAAAGTTTAGGGATAAAACGACCTCTTACATTACCCATTATGTATGAGTAGTACCGGATTGCAAGATCGTGGGCTTCCTCAAGAGTCGAGGTTCTCGAACCATCAGGTTTCAGGAAAGCCTTAATTGCATTTGCAGAATTTCTTGCTTTTGAGGTCATGTGGAAGAAAGCAGTATTATGGTCTCCTTCTGCAAGCCATTTAATCCTTGACTTTTGTCTGAAGAAGCTCTTTTCAATGCCCCGAAGGAAAGTCCAAGTTTCCCTGGCCGAATTTACATTTAGCATGTTTCCAGGAGAAGGGTCGTCTAGGGCCAGATGTTGCAGGGAAGAGAGGGATAGATGAGCCTCCGAAACTCGCTTCTGAATATCACTGAAATTGTCCTTCATAAGAGACTTCATCGGCCTCGTAAGGCCCTTCAGGTTGAAACAGAGGTTCCTAAGAGATGTGACAGCTTCACCCGCTTCAAGCCAAGCTTTTTTTAATTGTGGGAACACACATATGGTGTTTTGTAAGGAGATTGAAGACTTTAAAAGGTCTGATGTGCCTAGGCGAGTGGTCAGAGAATTCAGGAGCACCAAAATGGCAGTGACTTGAAGGGAAAAGAGCCAGCCAATTTCCGTTGACCAGACAACGATCAAGTTTCTTCCCTATGGGATCCACATCATTGCAGTTGGACCATGTGAATCGAGGGCCTTGAAAATCCAAATCAAAGAGGCCCAAATCAGATAGACATTCACCAAAAGTCCTCATAGCCAAGTTTTTTCTGATAATACCCGGGTTAGATGTCTTTGAAGGATGAAGGATCTCATTGAAATCTCCATTCACTAACCAAGCTTTGTTTGCGAGGTCGAAAGAGATAGCTGTGTCCCTGAGAGAGAGCCAAAGATTCTTGCGCTCCTCCTCATCGTTAGAAGCATAGATAGCAGAGTACATAAAACATTTACCATCTTCCAGAGAGACTTCAACCGTGATTGATTGAAGATTAGCAAACAAAATCCGAACAACTGTGGGAGCTTTAAAGATGATCCAAATTTTACCCAAATCCGAGTGCTGGTAGTTAGAGATAACAGCCCAATCCCGGCATATTAAAGATAAAACCTTATTCTTATTTGCCGCCGTAACATGCGGTTCCAACATTGCCCCAAAAGTGACTGGCTTCGATTTGATCCACTTCGATAATGGCTGATGCTTAGTGTGGTCATTGATGCCTCGCACATTCCAAAAAAAAAGGCTTCTGACATAGATAATATTTACGGTTGGTGACGCACTCCTTTAAGCAAGGGAAGACCACCTCCCTTTTCAGGGGAAAAATTCTCATTGAACTTCCTTTTCTTCATCTTAGGCTTGGAGCCCGATGAGGAGGGAGACGTATGAGGTGCTGCTGTAGAGTATGGGATAATTTCCATACTACTTTCACAGGGTTCATCAGCAAGCTGCAAAAGATCAAAACGGGTGGGGGAAACGATGGATAGAGATGTGGTGGGGATAATTTGGTTATTTAGAGAGGGTGAAGTAGGGGAGGGAGAAGAGGCGGTTAAGGCCGCTGTTTGAGGGATGGCTTTTTGTGAGGGATTTTGTAAGGTCTCTTTTGGTGGGATTTCTGGAGATGGTTTAGAAAGGGAGAGATTTGGTGAGGGTAAGGATTATGTTTTGGAGACCCATTTAAGGGATGAGTCTTTGGAAGGGCCTTGCATAGAAGATGAGGGAGCGGTCACAGCAGCAGCAGCGGATTTCCCCTTCGCAAGATTAAGAGGACCTCTGATAGATTTTTCGGAGCCGGTGTAAAGGGAGCATCAGACTCTCCAAATTTTCCTTTGCCCTTCTCCGCAGGTGGAGGGACCTTTGTGGAGGGAGGAGCTTGAGAAAAGGGGTAAAGAGGGGCTTTATGGCCGATTTCATTGCATATGGAACAGAGTGGAGGGAGCCATGGATACTTGACTTGAAGAATGACAATCTGCCCGTCATCACGCTCACTTCTAGTTCACTGGAGAGCGGCTTTGTGAGGTTCACCATCTCTGTCGAATTTATGCTTGAAAATGGTTTAACATATACTGCTCTGCCTAGAGGTTTGACGATGAAACTTAGACCTCATTGGTGATTAAGTCGAAAGGGATATTTTCGATTTTTGCCCATACTGGAGCACTATCCAGTGAAGGAGGGTTGAAACTGAACTCCGCTTTCCACTTGGTAACGAAGAAAGGAGAGTCCCCCACTCTCCAAAGCTCATGAAAAAGAATTTTCTTTCTCAGAGCTGGGTTGGGGATGTAGAAAAGGAAGGCCTTCTCCGTTAGGTTTTGGATGGTAACTCTTCGGTCTTTACCCCAAAGATAGTTTAGAACAGCCCAAACTTTGCCATATGCCGAAAGATTACCGTAGAAGATGCCAACAATGTAATCAGAATGAAGTTTTGCCCCTCTCTCTTCTATCTTCAGGAGAGATGGTGACTGGCACCGATGATTGAGCAATTCTACAGAAGGTTGAGAATCGAGTTGCCCAATTGAAACCAGAATCCAGAGGAGAAGACTGAGACGAATGCTTCTCATTAACCTTTGGAGCAGTTGGAGGATTTGGAGCAAAACCTGAGAAACTAGCACCCATAGAAATGTTTGACTTGGGATTAGCTTGTTGAGGAGCTTTACCCAATATACCTGAGTCGACACTTGGAGGAAGAGGAGTCGAGACAGAGACCTGACAAACAGACTGGGGAGAGGAGGAAGTCTGGTTGTCAGGCGAGATAGAAATCAACAGGGATGAGGACGGAACCTCTGCGGCTGATACGGCAAGAGGGGGATGAGGGGGGTCAGGTGGGAGCGGAGGATCCAGAGGTTTAGGAGCTGACATCGAACCAGATCTGAAGAAACACGGACGGGAGCGAGGGGCTCGCTGAGCGGCGGCGGAGGAAAAAGCCAAGACCTAATCGCCCAAAATTTTCCTTTTTCGGAGAGAGAAAAAGACTATTCGATATGGGCTACAACTTTTACGATAAAAAAAGTTTGTTTTATTCCTCTACGACTCCTGCAGAGACCAAAATTAATTTTTCAATAAATGCAAGATCTCTTTGATAATAACATCTATCTATATATGGTTTTTTATATAACATTTATCTATATATGATTATTCTCTTTTAATATTAAAGTTATATTTGCATTTAGGTTCAACATAATTGAAACAACCTATTCGAACTACTTGAACTAATTGCATTTATTAATTAGATACAATGTCAACACATGAATGACTAAATCATTACGTGTTCTTTATTAACAAGTCTTAGAACCAGGACTCTTTTCCATTAAGGAAGTGAAACTTAGGGATGTAAAAGTTAAATTTGAAGAGTAAGCTCACAATGTTCACATCAGTGTTAGCTAGAACACCACAAGAATTCTCTTATTGGATTCCTGAATCTTGATATATCAAATCGATGCTTTTTGGATCGACCATAGATCAGTTAGTGGCTTAGGATGGTGTCATAAGGATCACATGGAACAAAGATCTTCGGATTACAGGGATGCCATCGAAACGTTTCATCCTTACATGATAAATTTGATGGCGTACTCAAAACTATGTGTGGAGGACTTCTCTCCTTTTTCTCTCCCGCGTGATTCAGATCTGAAATTTTTTTTCTTCTTGCTGACACCTTCAACCTCTCTGATCTCTCTCTCCAGCATGCGTAGTGGCACACCGTCACCGGAGGAGGGACCTCATCGCTCCCCTCTTTCTTTTGATATGTCTTTAGTCTCGGTGGTCGTTGGTTCAGATGTGGCATCGTAGTGAACCTTTTTTGGGCGAGTGTCTCTTCTTTGACAGTGGCGGCGCCTCTGCAGCGTTGTTGGGTCGCGATGGAGGAAGGTCTCTTCCATGGGTTGTACCTCTCCTCCGTCTGCCTCGACGGGTTTTTGTTGCTTCTCCTTTTGCTCTCCGGCGATTTTTTTTTTACGGCTCCTCGATTTTCTTTTGAGGGTCTCCTCCGGCAGCATGCACTATGTCGTTCTTGGTAGTGGGGTGGTAAACTTCAGTCGACTCTCTCCCCGATTAAGGTCTCTCTCAAGTTTCAATCTTTCCGACGCGGCGGCGAGGTAATATTTGCAGATCCAGCCTCCTTGGCTCCGGCGTTGGTGTTTAGAACCTTGAGGACGGGTTTGTTCTCCGTTTTGGTGTCTAGGTTGGCTCGTGTCTGGTGGCAAGCTTCGGAATGGTGGCCCATATTTTTTGGTGGGTGCGGCTCCACCAGCGGTGTGTCTCAGCGGTGGCTTTAGACGAGTGGCTTGGTGGTAGCTCGCTCAGTTTGGACGGTTTTGGCTATGTTGCCGTCTTTGACATCAATGTGGCACAGGATACCCAAAGGTGTGTGTTTCCAAAATTGTGTAGTAGGCCCGCGTTAGTGTCTCAAAACTCGGTTCATGTTGGCTCCGGGTGTGGTCTGGTGTTGATGGTAGAGCAATGCCTAATGTGATTGTTGAGGCGCCGGTTTGTGTTACGGCTTGCTTGTAGCTGTAGGAGCTGGTTCATGCAGAGATTCATTTTGGGGGGAATGGCGGTCTGAAGTGATGCTCTGATTGCCCACTCGACCTCCTTTGTTGACAGTTACATATTTGTCTGTTATGGAAATCAGAAATCACGTTAGTTCTCGGAGAAGCTGTAGGAGTTTGAAGGTTGGCCTCGGGATGATGCTCGTGGCAACATTGATGAGAGCTCTAGTTCTTCGAGGTTACAACAAAAATGGGATGATCCGCATTTTGGCGTGTGACTGCTGCTTTCTCGTTTAGTGTTGTTTTGGTTTTAATTATATTATCTCTTAAGCTGTTTTTTTTAGTTGTACGTTGTGGTTTGCTACTTATTTGTCGTTGTTTCATAGTTTTTCGGTTAATCTGTTTTCTTTTTAATTCTTAATTTTTGTCAAAAACTAAAAATTAGTAATAATTTTTATGTTTTACCAATATATATATATATATATTATGTTTGGAAAGTAAATGTCTTTAACTTGAATCGAGGCAAATTGTTCAGATTGGTGGGAATGATAGAGAATTTGTGGATTTAGATTCTATCTATCTCCTTAGTGACGTATTTGAGAACTTTAGTTTAAAATCATCTCTAACTCATTAAGTATTATTTTTTTAATATAAGACAGAGCAGCTAAAAATTGTTTCTTTTTACCTGTTAAAACTCCATCTATATTAGTATTTGTGAAGTGAATCATACTGTGATTTAACGCATAGCTTTTGATGTTGTTTTGATTAAAGAAATCTTTATGTTCTGATTTGTCAGATAATGTTATATTCTGATTGGCTGGTGTTAATTAATTATTATAAATTTTATGTTATTTTGGTGAAAGGTATTAAAATACACTTATGTCATTAATGAAAACATTCTATTCTGATTAGTTTGTTTTATTTAATTGTTTTAATATTTTAAAAACTGACAAAAAATTGGATCAGCAGAGAAATAGCTCAAGCCCATGGGCTTAGTCCTATTTATATAATTACTTAAATACTTTTAATCAAAATTTTCAATTCTGATTGGTCAATTTCATTTTTTTTTTTAGTATAAATTCAATTTTATTTAATTAATCTACTTTGTAAAAAAACAGCTTAAACCCATTTTTGGTCGAACAATATAATAAATACTTAGTGACTGATTCATTACCACAAAAAAACTTATTTTAATTTAGTGTCTTAAATTGTTATTCCATGAGTAGCAGGTTTGAATTATGTTATTTATTTTAATTTTATCGTGTATTAGTTTTTTTTTTAGATTTTTATGCTATTCCTTTTAAAAAATTACTCATTTAATTATCGTCTATTAAAAAATATATATATTAAAATTGAATTTTTTAAAAAATAAAAAATAGATGTTTTCTTTTTCGTTTAAGTTAATCTTTTAATAGTGGAATGATAAAGTCGTATCTATGATTATATGATTATCGGATTATTGAAAAATAACAAAAACAAATTTAGAATAATCAAAGAAGAATATTCTCTATATGGAGAATTATCCTATGCAAAAATAAAGAAATAAACGTTTATACCCTACCATACTTTTCATATAAATACTTTGTGTGGATGCTCATATTCGTTAGTTTATTTTTTTTTACATTCTGTTTTAGGTTTAGGCGATGGGTTACTTTGTTCTTTTATTTTCTAAATTATTTTTGTGATATTTGATATGTTACTTTACTTGCATACTAATCTTACTACCTGTTCCTCTATATGTGGTACTTTGAATCTATGAAAGCTTCATAGCATATCGTTAGGTAATTTCTCTTTTGGTGTTATTTAATTTGACTATTTAATCTGTGTGTTTTTATTATTGTTGTTAATCCGAAAATTGTCATTAACTTTAGCAATGCTTATTTGATTGTTCGATGTGTTCTTCAAGTTGTAAAATAAATAAAACCGATTTTCATATAATCTAAAAGGAAAATATTTGATTGTATTGGTAATCACTAATCATCATTACAAGAAAAACCTAAACCCTAATTCTTTTAGTATAAATACATTGTGTCTCCTTTCTTTAATATTGGTTACTTTTTTTTCTTTTTTAATTTGTTCCGGACTCAAGTCAATTTCTTTTCTTTACCTATTCTTTCTTTTAGAGTTTTGTGCAATTTTCAATATATGGTCTTATTTGCATTAATTTAACGGTGTGTTTTTCTAGGTATGGTATTTTGAATCCAACAGGAGAGGAGAAGAGTTGGCAGGCAGCAGAAAGTGTTATCGGTTAGTTGAGTTTTCTCTATTTGTAATGTGTGTGTTTTTTTTATAATTGTTTTGACATATCTAATCAGTTGATCGAGTCTTCGTCCTACCCGAAGTTCTATTTTTTTTTGTTCTTTGATTATGTTCTTTTAGTTTGAAATGTTGAGTGTATTGTTTGATTGCTGTAGTTTAAAATCTAATTTTGTAGTTTTGTTGTTTTTTAGGTTGCAGATAAACAAAGGATTGTAATTCCTAATAAAAAACAAGAAACATTCGGTAATATCTAAAATTGTTATAATAAATGACTAACGACTAACGGCCGCGGTCAGGAGACGCGCGACCGTGGTGATTGAGGGCTCGGCCGCGGTCACGTTCACGGTGCCGCGGTCACGTTCACGGTGCCGCGGTCACGTTCACGGTGCCGCGGTCGATGCATCCTTGGCCGCGGTTCCGTCAGTCGCGACCGCGGCTCTTTCTCCTGCGGCCTTTGTCCAATCTTCTCGTCTTTGCCGGACCGAGCAGCTAAAAACCTACATTTTCTTCTTGGTTTTTCTAATTTTCTGATTTTTTGTGTTTTTGTTTTATAACATACCTAAAACTTAAAAAGAAAAAGAAAGCATAAATTGTAAAAAAGAAAAGAAAACTAAAAGAAAGAGTACCTAAATGGGTTGCCTCCCATTAAGCGCTTTTGTTTTAAGTCGTTTAGCTCGACGTAAGCATGAGGAATCAGGCTGATTTGAATGGCACTCCACTTGATGTGCCTTTATCACTTCCGGTTGCCGGAGGTTTTACTTCATCTCCTTGAGGAGAACTCTTCTTACCTTTACTCTTCTTTCGGACTTTAATGTTGTTCAGAACCCTTTTTGTGTTTTCGATCAGCTCCTGGATTTGGTCCTCACTAGTTTCTGTTGCATCTGGTGGAATGATGATCTTGATCTTTGCAAAAGCTTTCGGCTTCTCCTTTTCTTTCTCTTTTGGCCTGTTTCCTTTGCTTGAAAATTCATCTAAGATAGTAGGATAGTACCTTTTTCTGTCCACATTGAGGAAAACAGCATGCCGGTTTGCATGATCGATTATTGCTCCTACTGTAGCTAGGAATGGTCTCCCGAAAATGAGTGGCCTCTCCTTGTCTTTATCCATCTCCAGGACTTGGAAATCTGCTGGAACAATCTTATCTCCCACTAGAACTTGTAGATCATGAATCGCCCCTTCAGTATCTTTTTGAGATGAATCTCCAAAGATAACCTTAACCGTCGATGTCCTTAGGGTTTTTATGCCCAATTTTTCGGCAAATGTCTTAGACATGATGTTGACATTGGCTTTGGAATCGCACAAGCAGTCTGTAAACTTGATTCCTGAAATGAAACACTGGAAAACAAAACGTTCCGGATCATCGGCTTTGGTAAGCCTTTGAAACGGTGATCGTTCAGGTACCTTAAACGGTGGCTGCTTGGGATCGATATCCTTGTACAGTGGTACAAAGATTGGGGTTTCTTCTTTCTTTCCATCGGTTCCGGCCTCTTCTTCGGGCAATGTGTTTATGGCGTTGCAAAACTTCTTAGGGTTATCTTCAACTCTTCCTGGAAGAACTCCACTTTGCCTCTTCATAGGGTCGGCTGTTTGGGCGACTTGCACTTCTAACTTTTTTACATGCGAAGATAAAGATTCAAACTTACCATTCAGATCATTGTACATGCAGTCCACTTTCACGTTCACGTCTTTAGATGCTTTTTCGTTCGTCATAACGAGCTGTTGGATTGACTGTTCAAGTCTACCGATTTGTGAAACTAGCTGGTTCGTCGTGACTCCCTGCTGTTGTACAAATTGATTGTTAAAACCCGTACCTTGGTAGTTATATGGCTGTCGCGGTTGATATGGTACTATTCCTCCAAAGTTTCCACCTTGAAACTTGTTTTGGAAGGATTTTTGCTGAGGTGGGTAGTACTGATCTTGAGGATTCTCCACATTTGGATTGCGGTAAGAGAGATTGTTGTAATTTTCATTCCGGAAGTTGTTGTTGAAGTTGTTGTTGGAGCGATTTTGGTATGGCACCAGTGTTCCTACGTAGTTCACATCTTCTTCTTGAAATGCTTGATTAATGTGATCGATATCACTAGGTCCTTCATCTTCTGCGCCATTGTTGGTTTCACAGGCATGGATCGGGCGATTGTTGCTCTTCAGAAGCTGGCTCACCATGTTCTTCAACTCGGTTATCTCCTTGTTGTCTGTTCCGGCTTGCTTCATCGATCGATCGTATTCAGGACAGTCATTGCTATTGGCTTGATCCAAATTTTTGATGAGAGCTCTTCCTTGGGTTATCGTCTTTTGCCCAAAATCTCCATTGCTAGCTGTATCAAGTGAAAGTTTGTATTTTGGTTGCAAACCTCGGTAAAATGTGCTCAGCAAGCTTGATCCATGAAATCCATGGTGAGGGCAATCACGTTCATACTCCTTAAAACGTTCCCAAGCTTCATAGAAAGATTCAGTTGGCCCTTGTTGAAAGGTTGAGATCTTCGTTCTCAAATTGTTCGATCTTGACTTAGTGTAGAAGTGGTTTAGGAAAGCAGTTCTACATTCTTCCCAATTGGTAATCGATCCTGCAGGCAAAGACTTCAACCAACGGTGAGCTTTATCTGCTAATGAAAAAGGGAACAACTTACACTTTAAATAGTCAGGTGGAACTTGGTTTGTTCTCATCATGCTGCAAATTTCTTCAAAAAGCTCGATGTGGTCCATTGGGTGCTCAGAAGGAACTCCATGGAACTGGTTTTGCTTCACCAATGAGATGATTTGAGGCTTGACTTCAAACTCATTCCGGTTTGGAAATGGTACTTGAATTGCAGATCGATTCTGAAAATTTTGAGTATGTGCATCAAAATCAGCTATGCGATGGTTCCTGGCTTGTCTTCGGTGTTGATTTGCTGGCGGAATGGGGCGGTGAATGCGTTCATTCGGCTGCATTGCTGGGTGGTCACCATCGGCTGCATTGATGGGTGGATCAAGGTCTTCACGTCCTTCTCTCTCTCGGTTCTGGTGATTTCTTGGAAGAACCTCATCCTCCTCTCCATCTTGTCGAGCATGATCACCTTCTACGTGATCATTCTCTTCGTTTTCTCCATGTTCGGACCCGTCTTGGTCCATATTTAAATTTCGATTAATAGGATCTCCAGGCTGGTCGTCGTTGGCCATTCCTTGCGTTTGTCTAAGTCTTCGAAGTTCTCTTTCGTGTCTGTCTATCTCGTCTAGAATTGGAATGTCTCCTGCAGGTCTACGCCTGGTATTCATGCAATTCAGAGAAAAACAAAAGAAGGGAAAGATAGTTCAGAAAAACTTTAAGAAAGAACTAGAGATCAGGTGTCTAGAACAGAAGTTAAAACAAGAAAAATAGCAAAAGGCAGCGAAACAAATCCCCGGCAACGGCGCCAAAAACTTGATGTGTCGTGTCAACTGCGTGAGGGAACAAGTTTTACCCTTAACAAAACAAATGAAAGCCGCAAGTGCACAGCTAATCAGTTGCAGCATTTAGGGATCGAATCCACAAAGATTTGTGTGCCTGGTATACTTCTACGGTTTTTAACTTTATGTCTAGACTAAATGGGTTTTAAAGGTTGGTTGTTTTTCTTGCGAATTAAACTAAAACAAAAGAAAGCAATTAAATCTATCCTAAAAAGCAGGTAAGAAAATCGAATGAAATGCAATTAGAATAAGCAAATATCGAATGAAAGACTAATAAGGCAAGTAAAATATCGCATGAAAGGTAAATGAAGCAAGTAAGTAATTAACTAAGGAAATTGAAATGCAGGTCTAAGAAAGCAAGTAAAAATCGATGGAATTGTAAACTATGGCTAAAAACGCTGAGCTTTTGGGAACTCTAAGGGATCATAATCGGTTTTAACACTAAGGAAGATAGATTGGGATTGACAGATAATGATATATGGGTTCTAGAGCTAGAGTACGGCGGTATGACTACGTCACTGTCGTGATCATAACCAACTGTTTCTCGCAACCCTGACCAGTAGGTTTCCACTCTGGCCCTGGAAGGGAGAGAACGCAAGAGCTGCACAAGACTCGTCAATACTCACGATCTCGCCGCAGGTAAGTTTCCACTCCTACGGAAAAATCGCCTGTTTCATTCTAGGGCTGATACTTAATGAAAACTTTCGCAACACTAATTATCTAGATCAGATACTAGGTGATCAATCAAGCATACATGCAATAAGAACAAGAATAAACAGAGAACAGGTCGAAATCCCAGATCTATAAACCTAGATGTCTTAATCGATTATGAGAGCCCCTTCCGGGAACCCTAAGCCCAACTCGGGATCTACTCAGACATGGCTGAGTTCAACATCATCATTGGTTTTAATACAAGTAATGAAAAACAGTAAAGAAAAGAGATAAAGAAAGCTTCTCTATTGAAGAACTCGGACTTGAACAATCTTCTACAAAAATCTCATAAAAATGGTGATAGATAAGACTTTTAAGGGTCTCAGGGCTATCAATCCCCTTGTCAATGTAGTACAAAGAGGTTTATCAATCCAGATGTGGTGTTAGACACTAAGCTATATGATCAAGTTCTTAATTCAAGCAAACAAGAATAGGTTTTGATTAATCTAGAGACAACTATAAACATAAACAGGTTTAAAGACAAATGACAATGACAAATGATGTGAATATGATATGATGGAGGCATGAGATTCTAGACATGATAGTTGGTTAGGGTGCCTTGGTGTTAAACTAGAAATGCTAATGACAATGATGAGACATGATTCAAATGATTAAGAACTCTAATCTAGGTTAATCCTCTCATGAAGGTATTAACCCCTATACTAATCCATTTTCAAACCAAATTCCCATTTGTGAAACATGAATCAATATGCATTAACAAACAGCTCTTAATGATCATTCAAGCATTTAACAAATCATTCCCATGATGAAAAATTACTTAAACCTCTAACACAACTCTTTCAGGAATTTCATCAAACACTTTTGGTGCATGAAATTCCCAGAATCTAGATCTCAAGTGATTATCAAGGATTTAGCATAGAGAACAGCTGTTTAGAGAGATGAATCAATGAATCTAGCCCTAAGCACTCCTAATCTAACACTTTAGCACCCTAACCTACACATCTAGAACCTCATTAAGGTGACTACTCACTAATCATACTAATCTCTCTTAAACTTTTGCAAGTTGAGTAGATTAGCATGATTAATGATGAGAAATGGAGATGGAGATGATAGATTCAAAAGAAAACAGCTTTAAACACCCAGATCTCCTTAAACTCTCTTGATTAAACACTCAAATAAAGATATTTCTCTTCTTAATGGAGTCTTTTCACCAAAAAGGCAAGAGACAAAGGGAATAAAACTTTGTTCTCCCCCAAAAAAAAACCCTAAAAAGTATTTATACCTTCTTAAAAACGAACCGGGTCAGCCCGGAACAAACCGGGTCCTGACCTGGCTTTAATGGATAAAGTGGGAAAAGCTGCGGGTCGGTTCAGTATGTCCCAGGCCGCACACCTAAGTCGCAGTAGATGAAGACTTGTCTTGTGAGGCTTGAATCGCCTTGTCGGAGCCGCACAACCATCTTGGAGTAAA
>NW_006256901.1:5686693-5688471 GCF_000478725.1 Eutrema salsugineum | reverse complement strand
ACATTTTCTTTTTGAGAGAAGTGATCACAATGAGATTCAAAGTCATGCTCAATTATGCAATGCAAAGCCATACTCAGATATATGTCAACTCAGCAAGGGAATCTCCACAAGTTCTTCTCTCTCTCAACTCTTTCACATTCATTAAGCTTTTATCAGGTGGATCTCATGATGCAAGGTTTAAACAAGCTGGCTTGGCTAGGGAGAGGCTATGAGATTAAAATGATCTCATCAGTGTTCAAGTGGGTTAAATGCAGCAAAGGGATCTCTCTATGAATGATCAAACTTTGGCAGAATGCTAAAGGTAAAAAGCAACCTATGCATACAAGGGCAAAGACTCATCACTCCCCACCCTCTACTCAAAGCTTCCTCTCTTGCTCAAAGACCTCACTTTTCACACTCATTTTTCTCTCACTAGGGGATTTGTTCTTCACTTTCACTCTCAAGTCTTGGAACTCAAACTTTACACAGCTCTTTTTCTTTTACAACTTCTAGCCTCTTCTTTCTTTCTTATCAAAACATTTGAGCTTTTGGCTTCTTTTCTTTCTTTTTCACTTAGAGGCTAGATTTTTCTTTTCAACAAACCAGAGCTCACTTTCTCAAAACACCAAGACTGACTTCTTTTTCTTTCATTCCCCTAGTTATTTTCACTCTCTCTTTCCACTCATCTCACCTTTTTCCACTCACCAAAAAGTCTTTTCCCCCACACTTATTCCTCGCCAAAACTCTCAGTTCCTTGATGTTGGAACACAGCACTCAATGAGACCTGCCCTTGTCGCTCTAAACCTAACACTTTCTGCTAAGTTTGATCCAAGGTGGCCTTTCAATTCTCACACAAACATTGGCTTAAAAGAAGGATGGGTTCAAGGTATGGGAACTGATCCATGATGTGGATTCAGTTACTTGAGCTAAGGAAAAGAGTGGTAAAAACAGTGGTTCTAGCTCAAGTATGTATATTGGTATCCACAAGCTTTTTCAAACAATGCATCACAAGATATTTTCAGGTCAAGTTCAAGGTTTCCACTTAATTAGAGTTGAGTTCAATTCAAACTTGCTTCTCAGATTCAAATCATTTCAGACTTTGCAAGCATAGAAAAAGATTCACAAGCATATTCAATTCAAGTTCTCAAAGTGATGTACTCTCTAGAAAACCTATCATTACTCCTTGCAAGATGCAACCTATATGCAAATGCAATCTAGACTCAATCCTAAAAATGAGAATGCAACTACATGATCATTTTTTTGTGAAAATTTTTCAGATTTTTCCATTTTTTTGGTTTTTATATGCACTTAGATGACTATGCAACTAGAATGTGACTCAAGACTCAAAGTGTAAAATGAGAAAATAGAAAACATGGTTAGTAAAGGATGAAACTCCTCCCCCACACTTAAATAACACAGTCCCTTGTGTTATAAAAGTATGAGAAAGAAGTGAAACCAAAGCAAACAAGCAAAATGCAAAAGGAAAAGAAAGTCTACATGCTATTTACAAGGTTTTGAGTGTTACCTAGTGGCTGTTGAAATCAGACCCCAATGAGTAGGAGGGGTTCGATGTGTGGCCTGACGGTGTTTCCCAAGAATGGTGGCTGGCTTCATCACTCCCGTCGTCAAGATCTACCCAAGTGGTTCCATATGCGACCAAGGCTGTGCAGTTCATGGAACTCTCCCCAACTTCCTCTCTGTTCCTTGGTGAAACTGGTGCTGGAGCCCCACCTTTGCAAGGGTTTTCAAGCTTCTTGATCCTCTTCTTCATCTCCTTGATGCACTTGGGCCATCTTTCT